>NW_021823766.1:0-10000 GCF_006345805.1 Octopus sinensis | reverse complement strand
ACACCATCTGAAGCGTATTCGTGGACAATTCCATTACAAATTATCCATTTTGCTGAAAGTTATGGAGGAGCAGATTCGTGGGGGAGTGAACACACTCGTGTAGGTAGGCCTAAACAATTATTAATGTTGATGGTATTGAAAGAGAATTGGTTGATAACAATTTATAAATAGTCTTCTGATTCATAAGCAACATAACAGAAAAACAATGCTATTGCACTTTAGTAATTCTTCCTGATTTTAGCACAAAGCCAGCAATTATGTTGGGAGGTAGGAGGCGATTATGCTGGAAGGTAGGAGGCGATTATGCTGGGAGATAGGAGGCGATTATGCTGGGAGGTAGGAGGCGATTATGCTGGGAGGTAGGAGGCGATTATGCTGGAAGGTAGGAGGCGATTATGTTGGGAGGTAGGAGGCGATTATATTGGGAGGTAGGAGGCGATTATGTAGGGAGGTAGGAGGCGATTATGCTGGGAGGTAGGAGGCGATTATGTTGGGAGGTAGGAGGTGATTATGCTGGGAGGTAGGAGGCGATTATGTTGGGAGGTAGGAGGCGATTATGCTGGGAGGTAGGAGGCGATTATGTTGGGAGGTAGGAGGCGATTATGTTGGGAGGTAGGAGGCGATTATGTTGGGAGGTAGGAGGCGATTATGTAGGGAGGTAGGAGGCGATTATGTTGGGAGGTAGGAGGCGATTATGTTGGGAGGTAGGAGGCGATTATGATGGGAGGTAGGAGGCGATTATGTAGGGAGGTAGGAGGCGATTATGCTGGGAGGTAGGAGGCGATTATGTTGGGAGGTAGGAGGCGATTATGTAGGGAGGTAGGAGGCGATTATGTTGGGAGGTAGGAGGCGATTATGTTGGGAGGTAGGAGGCGATTATGCTGGGAGGTAGGAGGCGATTATGTTGGGAGGTAGGAGGCGATTATGCTGGGAGGTAGGAGGCGATTATGTAGGGAGGTAGGAGGCGTTATGTTGGGAGGAGGCGATTATGTTGGGAGGTAGGAGGCGATTATGTAGGGAGGTAGGAGGCGATTATGTTGGGGGGTAGGAGGCGATTATGTTGGGAGGTAGGAGGCGATTATGTTGGGAGGTAGGAGGCGATTATGTTGGGAGGTAGGAGGCGATTATGTTGGGAGGTAGGAGGCGGTAATGCTGAGAGGTAGGAGGCGATCATGCTGGGAGGTTGGAGGCGATCATGCTGGGAGGTAGGAGGCGATTATGTTGGGAGGTAGGAGGCGATTGCATTCATAAAGTAAGTACCAGCACAATATTTACATCATTTACATTACTCTTTTACTTGTTTTAGTCATTTGACAGCGGCCAAGCTGGAGCACCGCCTTTAGTCGAGCAAATCGACCCCAGGACTTATTCTTTGTAAGCCTAGTACTTATTCTATGGGTGCCTTTTGCCGAACCGCTAAGTTACGGGGACGTAAACACTCCACCATCGGTTGTCAAGTCTCTTTCTCCTTGCCCCCTTTCTCTCCTTCTCTCCCTCCCTTTCTCTCTCTCATTTTCTCTCTCTTATCTTCTTTCTCCCTTTTATCCTCTCTCTCTCTCTCTCTCTCTCTCTGTACCTTTCTTTCTCTCTCCTCTCCCTTTCTCTCCCTCACTCCCTCCCTCCCCCTCTCTCTCACACACACACATGTCTCCAGATTCCCATTTCTCAACGATTTTCTTCACTTTTTGTAAAGACAAAAACAATTTCTTGCAGATCCAAACTCCCTTCCGTTTTGCTTCTTTTCCCTGCAAATTAATCGGCGAAATACATACATACATACATACATATATATATATATATCGTAGGTGCGAGTGTCAGGCTCACCCGTGGCCATCGTGCGGCCCGAGGAGCTTTCTGAATAACACGTCTAACGAAACATTACTTTGAATCTTTTTAGTAGTGCGGCCCGCCTGATACTGAGCTGTGTCTCATGCGGCCCGCTTCTCGAAACGTGATGTCTAAACAATGCTGATTCACTGGCGTTAGTGTAAAGGAAGTATGTGTGTGTGTGTGTGTGTATGGATATGTATGCGTGATTGTGTATATATGTGTATTTGTGTGTATGTGTGTCTACGTATATATGTGTGTGTGTGCGTGTGTGCGCGTGTGTGTGTGTGAGTGAATGTACGTTTGTGTGCGTGTGTGTGTATGGATATGTATGCGTGATTGTTATGTATATGTATTTGTGTGAAGGGTATGTGTGTCTACGTATATATATATATATGTGTGTGTGTGTTGTGTGTGTGTGTGTGTGTGTGTGTGTGTGTGAATGTATGTTTGTTTGTTTGTTTGTATGCGTGTGTGCGTGTGTATGTATATTTATGTGTGATTGTGTATGTGTATTTGTGGTGTGCATGTGCATAGGTATCTAAGCCTATACATATATATATATATAATATTATATATATATACACATATATATATAATATATGTATATATATATATATATATACATATATGTGGTGTGCGTGGTGAATGTGTATATGTGTCTTTGTGTGTGCTGTGCGTGCGTGTGTGTGTGAGTGAATGTATGTGTAGTGTGCGTGATGTGTATGTGTATATTGTTTGTTTATGTGTGTGTATGGATATGTATGTGTGAGTGTGTATACATGTATCTTTGTGTGTGTGTGTGTGTGTAAGTGTATTTGTTTCTATGTGTGTGTGTGTGTGTGTATTGTGTAAAAAGAGAAAGACGGAGAAAGAGAGGGTGAGAGAGGGGGGATGAGAGAGGGAGAGAGAAAGAGATCTTAGTCGACCTCTCCCATAATTTCGCCATTTCATTAAACATTATCATTTCCTGGAATACAAAACTTATTTACCCACCCTTCTTCCTGCACTTCCACCACCACCACCACCACCACACACCACACTCAAAATTCAACAATCCACACTCAACATGCCACATTCAACACACCATACTCAAAACGTCACACTCAATACACTACACTCAAGATACCACACTCTGCAAACTACCCTCAACATGTCACACTCGACACATCACACTCAACACGTCACACTCAGCATGCTACACTCAATACACCCTACTCAACATGTCACGCTCAATGCAACATACGCAACATGCCACACTCAACACATTCCACTCAGCACACCACACTCAACATGCTACACTCAATACACCCTACTCAACATGTCACGCTCAATGCAACATACGCAACATGCCACACTTAACACATTCCACTCAGCACACCACACTCAACATGCTACACTCAATACACCCTACTCAACATGTCACGCTCAATGCAACATACGCAACATGCCACACTCAACACATTCCACTCAGCACACCACACTCAACATGCTACACTCAATACACCCTACTCAACATGTCACGCTCAATGCAACATACGCAACATGCCACACTTAACACATTCCACTCAGCACACCACACTCAACATGCTACACTCAATACACCCTACTCAACATGTCACGCTCAATGCAACATACGCAACATGCCACACTCAACACATTCCACTCAGCACACCACACTCAGCATGCTACACTCAATACACCCTACTCAACATGTCACGCTCAATGCAACATACGCAACATGCCACACTCAACACGTTCCACTCAGCACACCACATCAACATGCTACACTCAATACACCCTACTCAACATGTCACGCTCAATGCAACATACGCAACATGCCACACTCAACAATTCCACTCAGCACACCACACTCAGCATGCTACACTCAAACACCCTACTCAACATGTCACGCTCAATGCAACATACGCAACATGCCACACTCAACACATTCCACTCAGCACACCACACTCAACATGCTACACTCAATACACCCTACTCAACATGTCACGCTCAATGCAACATACGCAACATGCCACACTCAACACATTCCACTCAGCACACCACACTCAGCATGCTACACTCAATACACACTACTCAACATGTCACGCTCAATGCAACATGCGCAACATGCCACACTCAACACATTCCACTCAGCACACCACACTCAGCATGCTACACTCAATACACCCTACTCAACATGTCACGCTCAATGCAACATACGCAACATGCCACACTCAACACATTCCACTCAGCACACCACACTCAGCATGCTACACTCAATACACCCTACTCAACATGTCACGCTCAATGCAACATACGCAACATGCCACACTCAACACATTCCACTCAGCACACCACACTCAGCATGCTACACTCAATACACCCTACTCAACATGTCACGCTCAATGCAACATACGCAACATGCCACACTCAACACATTCCACTCAGCACACCACACTCAACATGCTACACTCAATACACCCTACTCAACATGTCACGCTCAATGCAACATACGCAACATGCCACACTCAACACATTCCACTCAGCACACCACACTCAGCATGCTACACTCAATACACCCTACTCAACATGTCACGCTCAATGCAACATGGACAACATGCCACACTCAACACATTCCACTCAGCACACCACACTCAGCATGCTACACTCAATACACCCTACTCAACATGTCACGCTCAATGCACATTACGCAACATGCCACACTCAACACATTCCACTCAGCACACCACACTCAGCATGCTACACTCAATACACCCTACTCAACATGTCACGCTCAATGCAACATACGCAACATGCCACACTCAACACATTCCACTCAGCCAACACCACTCAGCATGATACACTCAATACACCCTACTCAACATGTCACGCTCAATGCAACATACGCAACATGCCACACTCAACACATTCCACTCAGCACACCACACTCAGCATGCTACACTCAATACACCCTACTCAACATGTCACGCTCAATGCAACATACGCAACATGCCACACTCAACACATTCCACTCAGCACACCACACTCAACATGCTACACTCAATACACACTACTCAACATGTCACGCTCAATGCAACATACGCAACATGCCACACTTAACACATTCCACTCAGCACACCACACTCAACATGCTACACTCAATACGCCCCCACTCAACATGTTACACTCAACGCAAAATACTCAACATATACTCAACACGTCACAGGAGGGGAGAAGACGACAACAACAGCAACAATAGGAAAAACAATAACAACAATAACAACAACAGAATAAACAACATCAACAAACCAACAAACAAACAAGCAACAACATCAACAACTGTTTTAGACAAAACATAATTTTAAGAATAACTTCGATCTTTCTTTTTTTTTTCTTGTGTGTGTGTGTGTGTGTTTACACTTCCGTTTCCGGTGATCCGCAGGTGCAGCAAGTGTCATCCCTAACGTCCTGCAGGAAGCCAATATAACGGCCATCACCAACGAGGAATGTGCTGAACGCTGGTCATTCATCGAAATTCTAGAATCTCACCTCTGCGTATACAAACTGGCCAGCTCCCCTTGCAACGTAAGTTTTCACCTTCCTCTCCTCCTCTCTCCTTCCCTCTCTCTCTGTCTGTCTCTCTTTTTCTTTCTCTCTCTTTCTCTCTCTGTCTCAACTCTCTCCCTCTCTCTCCTCTTTCTCTCTTCCTCTCTTTCTCTATCCCTATCTCTCATTTTCTCTCTCAACTCTTCTTCTCTCTCTCTTCCTCCCTCTCTCTCCTCTCTCTCTTTTCCTCTCTTTCTCTTTCTCTATCTCTCTTTTTCTCTCTCTCTTTCTCTTTCAACTCTTCCTCCCTCTCTCTCCCTCTCCCCCTCACTCTTTCCCTTCCTCTCTCTATCTCTCTGTCTTTCTCTCTCTTTCTCTCTCTCTCTCTCAACTCTTCCTCCCACTCTCTCTCCCTCTCTCCCTCTTCCCCCTCTTCTCCTTCCCTCTCTCTCCTTCCCTTTCTCTTTCTCACGTGGCTTAGTGGTTAGGGCATTCGGTCCACGATCCTAAGGTCCTGAGTTCGACTCCCGACCGCGCGCTGTGTCCTTGAGCAAGACACTCTACCTCCCGTTGCTCCAAGTCCACTCAGCTGGCAAAACTAAGTTGTACCTGTAATTCAAAAGGGCCAGCCTTGTCACATTCTGTATTACACTGAATCTCCCTAAGAACCATGTTCAGGGTACGCGTGTCTGCGGAGTACTCAGCCACTTTGTGGCAAGTCCGATGAAGTGTCACTCCAATGTCTAAAATCGCTAATTCTACGTAAAGGGTCACTTGGAATTTTGCAAAGATGCGTTAAAGAATTTCTTTGTATTATCATTTGGATTGTGTGTGTATTTGTGTGTGTGTGTGTGTGTTGTGTATGTGTGTGTGTGTATGTGTGTGTATGTATGTGTGTGTGTGTGCGTGTGTGCGTACGTGTGTGTGTGCGTATGTGTTTATGTGTGTGTGTATTGTGTGTGTGTGTATATGTGTGTGTATGTGTGTATGTGTGTATGTGCGTGTGTATGTGTGTATGTGTGTGTGTGTGTGTTACAAGGCGGCGTGCTCATTTTTGCCAGTTGAGTGGACTGGAGCAACGTGAAATAAAGTGTCTTGCTCAAGGACGCAACGCGTCGCCGGGAATTGAACTCACAACCTTACGATCATGAACCGAATGCCCCTAACCGCTAAGCCACGCGCCTTCACTACAAGGCGGCGTGCTGACAATCGTGAACGCTTTGGAGAAAATGCTTAGCAGCTTAACCGTTTGAGTATGTCCCCGAGGGATTGATAATATGCACATCCCTGATCACGAGCCGGAGACGTGGGAGAGCATCACAGCCATGTGATGAGAGGGATGCTTTGGAGTTTGAATAATTCATCCCTGGAATAATTCACACCTGGAACACGCTCGGGTGTACTCGTTCCTCATCCTTCTACAAATCTTATTCGGAGACCCTTTGAGCAGGAGGGGGTACTCGACTGAAGAAAATTCTAACTGGACCCCCACCTGTAAGGTCATGTGTGGCTTATCTTAATATAATATCACCATGTTGCGGACTTATGGTTGTGATGCATGTGCCTGGTGTACCCTTATGAGACAAGTAGTCATGATGGGTATATTGGGCTTCGTATATTTGTACCGCAGTGTCACTTTGATGGCATGCACTGCTCTCTCACTCACTCACTCACTAATAATAATAATAATAATAATAATGATAATAATAATAATAATAATAATAATAATAATAATAATAATGATAATCCTGAGGGCACGATGCCTAACATTTCAGGGAAGATGTTAATCGATTAGATCGGCCCTAGTACGTAACTGGTACTTATTTCATTAACCTGCGAAAGGATGAAAGGTAAAGCTGACTTCGGTAGAATTTGAACTCAAAACTTACAGACAGACGAAATGCCGCTAATCAATTTGCTCGGCGTACTGACAATTCTGCCTCTTCGTCGCCTTAATAAAAAAAATAATAAAAAATAAATAAAATCATAATAATAATAAGATATATAATAATAATAATAATATATAATAAAATAATAATAATAATAATAATAATAATTAATAATAATAATAATGATAATAAAAATAAAAATAGTAATGCTGTGATTTTGTTTTCCCTCGTAGGGTGACAGTGGAGGCTCGTTGGCATGTAGGGACGGCAATGACACATGGAGGTTAGCAGGCGTCATCTCATGGGGCATCAGCACGTGCAGCGGGGACTACCCAGCCGTCAACACTCGAGTCTCGTCTTATCTAGAGTGGATAGACGAGGTCATATCGGAGAACTGAGTCGTGCCGTCAGGTCGCGTGGTTTTCGACCGCATCGTCTGTACTGGAGTTGCTCGGTTAGGTGACCAACAGTACTGCAATTTAAGCGGGTAACATCGCTCTTATTTGGACGATTGGGTCATGCAATTGTATCTGTAAGATACCATTGAAACTGTTTGAAGTGAGTCAGAAAAGCTAACATTAGTAGATGTCATTTAAAGTGTCTTAAACAATCTAAACTTTGTACATTCCATCCAGGAAGTTCAAACCATACGATCGATATATTATAGTTAACTGAGTCGTATTTTGGAAATGGAACCATTCCATAGACCCTGGGAAAAGCCATACCATTCGGACAATCTAGGCCACACTTTCGATATCGTGTAGCTTAGCCATACCAATGAAACTAAGCAATAACACTGAATTATACCATACCAACCGGAAAGTTTAGTTCGTTCCATCGGTTGATTGTTGGGCCATTCCATCGAAATTGAGCAATCACTCTCAAACATATGCACACCACCATTCGGAGAGTTTAGACTATACCATCGAGACTTTAGAGAACTGAGCCATACCATCGAGTCTGAGCTCTGTCACTGAAACTAATCCTTGCCATCCGGGCAGTTTTCGCAAAACCAACATTGTATTTTAAATAACTGGGTCATACCTTCAATAATATATTATTGAAAATAACCCATACCATCTTGGCAGTTTGAGTATGCCATCGATACAGATTAGCTAACGGGACCATATCTTGATAACGGAGGTATACCACTGGAACAGGGCATACCATCTGGAGAGTATAGACAACACAAATGGTGTATTTTAGATAACTGAACCATTCCAATGAAATGAAGCCATGAAAATATCCAAAGCCACCCGCAGAATTTAGAATGTATGTTTTAAATTGTTCAAACATATCATCCAGAAATGTTATACCAAACCATCGTTGTATTTTACATAACTAAGCCATATCTTTGAAACTTCTAAGTCACTGAAACTAGAATTTAGACAACGGCAAACGGTATACCAAAGAAAATATATAATACCACCGGCATTAATTATATAATTGGAACTTAGCTATACTACTAACGCTGACTAAATAAACAACTTTGTAACTAAACTGTGTAATTCGAAATACCACCGCAATTGTTCAAATGCACGTCCTGTTTGGTTTTTGACTTTTTTTTTAGAATTGAGTGACAACAGTAATAAGTTTTGCCTAGATTAGCCACGACATCCAAAACCATCCAAACAAAACCCATGAATTCTTCTCAGACGTTAATGCCATGAGTCATACCATTGGAATTGTTTATATAACTTTGTCGCACGAGACATATATTATACTCTCTTTTCAAAAATTAATTTTATCGTCTTCATAGTCAAAATCAATACCATTATCGGTGTCCTAGAGATTCTTAAACCTTTAGAACTAATTCAAACCAGTACAGCTTTTTAAACAACTGGACACTACAATACAAACTGAACCATAGAATCCGATCTATCTTTAATAGTTTCGTTCATATTCCCTGAGAATTTTCCAAGAAATAGAGATCAGAACAACAGAACTCTTTCGATATTTGGTCTTTAAAACCATTCGAAGGTATTTATACCATTAGGACTTATAAGACTGGCGCTATTCAGGGAATGGACCAGGTACAATACCATCAGAACTGGCTCCATACCACTGGCAGTTACTTAACTTCAAGACTGACTCCATAGCAACAGGACTAAGACAATACTACCAGGACACACTCAACATCATTAGGGCTGGTTGAATACTATTAGAACTTATACGATACCATCAGCGGTGACTCGATACATTCAGACGTGGCTCGATGCAACCAGTACTAACTCAATACCATCAGCTGTGACTCAATAATATCAGGACTCACTAAATATAATCAAACGTGACTCGATAAACCAAGACTCACTCAATACCATCACATGTGACTCGTTAATATCAGATCTCACTCAATAGAATTAGACGTGACTCAATACAATCAAGACTCATACAATGCCATGATATGTGACTCAATACAATCAGAGCTCATTCAATACCATCATACATGACTCGATGCAGTCAAGACTCACTCAATACCATCAGGCGTGACTCAATATCACCAGGACTCATTCCACACTAACAAGACTGACTCGATACTACTATCATGACTCACCCTATACTATTAGGAATGATTAACTTCTATTATACCACCAGGAGTGAATCAATACCATTAAGCCTGTTTCGATAAGGAAATCTTGAAAATAACCTAATACCACCAGGACTCGCTCAATACCATCAGAGCTGACCCAGTACCATTAGGACTTGCTCAATATCATCAAAAGTGACTCAATACC
>NW_021823765.1:17500-20000 GCF_006345805.1 Octopus sinensis | reverse complement strand
GTGGTGGTGGTGGTGGTGGTGGTGGTGATGATGGTGAGGGTGACGACGACATAAATAATAACAGTCATAATAAGAATTTCAATCAATAGTCACAAGCATGGAGAGAGAGTTTATCATTTATTCAATATCATTATGTGATATGTACGTATGATGTCACACAGAGGCGCACATACGTGCTACGCATCTTGGCTTGCTTCATGTGTGTGCGTGTGCATATACACACACACATATATACATACATCATATATATAATATGTGTGTGTGTGTGTTGCAACACATGTATATATATGCATGCACATTTATTTATATATATATAATACATATATATATATTCGATATATTATATATATATATAATATAATATATATAGATAGATAGATACATTATACATATATACATATATATATATATATACATAATAGATATATTATATATACACAATATATATACATATATATATATACATAATATATATACATACTATATAATACATATATAATATACATATATATACATAATATATATATATATATATATATATATATATATAATTATATATATATATATAATATATATATATTATACATACACACACACATATATATATATACATATATATACACATATATACATATATATACACACCACACAACACATATATATATATATACACATATAATATATATAAGTATATATATAGATATATACATATATATATATATATATATATATATATATATATATATATATATATATACGTAGAAGTAACAACTTTTACAGTACGTGTAATGTAGCATATGATGTACACAAGTGGTATCACTTTGTTTCCAGGCTTTCTGCAAAAATAGTGAATGGTGTCTGGTAATGGGGGAAATGTTAACTCGCTGGGTGGGAAACAAATAAAGTAATGTGATGGGCATCTTGGTATAGAAAACCTGCCTCAGTGAACTCCATTTGATCCCTGAACGCATGGAAAAAAGGGATCAATGCATATGATGCCAATAATAATGGTCATGATATATATATGCACACAGGCTGCGAGTAGGCTTTGTGCCATTCATACTGGATTTTTAAAAGGCTTGGATGGGTGCTGATGAATGAGGAAAAACTCCTGAAATAATATACAGGTCATCGTTGATTTACGACCACAATTGGTTCCAGTTGACTGGTCATAATCCGATTTGGTTGTAAGTCGGCCTGTAGGTCTACATAGCTTTGTTTTATATTTTTATATTCTTAAGGTACATTCTCAGGTAAAAGTCACACACAGCATTCTGTATTATACTATTATACTGGCATTGGTCAAAAATTTATAAACAAATATGAGGTTGCCTCAATGTCTTCATGACTGGATAATCATCCAACATAGTGGTGATCGATAACCAAACCTAGGGGACACGTTTGTTAGCTGACATCATCTGTAGATGGGTTAATTTCTAAGAAATTAAACCCATAAGATCTCAACTGGACTATTTCTTATTGCTGCTGGGAGCTGGCGCGCCAATCGTCGTAAAGTCGACCAGTCGTAAATCGGATAGGTCGTAAGTCGATGATGACCTGTATACACACACACACACACACACACACACACACAGGTGTATGTATATGGCATTGCACTGGATTTTTTTAAGATGGTGTTGTGTAGTGCATATCATTGTCTGTTTATTACCTCTTTTGGTCAACTTTCTACATACATGCAGGGACTTAGTGTACGAAAGATTAATATTTGAAGGCACATGAAGGCGTCGGTAAGCTGGCAGAATTTTTTGCATGCCAGGCGAAATGCTTAATGGCATTTCGTCTTTTTTTTAACGATCTGAGTTTGAATTCTACTGAGATTTGCTCTGCCTTTCATCCTTTCAAGGTTGATAAAATAAGTACCAGTTGAACTCTGGGGGTGATGTAATTTCCCTGAAATTGCTGGGCCTCTGCCAAAATTTGAAATCAGTATATATGTATATATCACCATCATCATCATCGCTTGATGGCCATATGCCATGCGTGATATGTGAAGTGGGTGGAGACTTGCAGGATCTGACTAGTCATTGTCACCAATGTCTACAGCGACAAGGTTTTAAGTGACTGGATGCCCTTTCTAACACCAACCACTTCAATGTGTGCTTTCTTTTTCTGTGTGTTAACAGCACTTGTTGGGTCAGTATGTAACACGTGTGTGTATGTGTGTGTATGTATATATATGTTTATGTGTGTATGTATACATATATATGTGCATGTATACAAGTTCGTATACATATATATGCATGTATACAAGTTCGTATACATATATATGTATGTATACAAGTATGTATATATATATATATATATATGTATGTATACAAGTATGTATATATATATATATATATATATGTATATAAGTATATATATATAACTATATATATATATGTATGTATACAAGTATGTATATATATATATATGTATATAAGTATATATATATATATGTATGTATGTGTATATATATATGTGCATATATATAATCTCT
>NW_021823765.1:0-7500 GCF_006345805.1 Octopus sinensis | reverse complement strand
TTAATAAATAGCAATAATAAATCTCTGAACGAGGTATAAACAGTTGCCATCTCAATATGGCTAACCACTAAGGGTGGGTGTTACTGTAGCTTGTAGCCCCAGGAGAACATCGTCTCCAGCTGGCTTTAGGAACACTTTCTGTGCCCTTAAGGGAGGTCACCCTTCCCTCGTCAACCTAAGTGGAAACCGGTGATTTTCGTACGCTGATGACAGGTCAATACCTAGAATTAATAAATAGCATTCTATAAAACTAGTCTTTAAACATCGAATGGCTCTGCAGTGGGGCAGGGATCTACCAGAATAAAATAGTAATCAAAGGGGTCCATAGATAAAAAATGGTTGAGAACCCCCTCCTTAAGATAATCAAGCAATACTATGGATTTTTTAATGCGTGTACTCAAATTGTACTCAAACAGAACCAATATGACATAGTTTATATGTGTGTGTATGAGAGTGGAGACAAGGTTGGCCCTTTGAATTAAGGGTACATTTTCTGCCTTTTTAATTTCAATTATTAGGAGGTAATATGTTAGGGTAAGGTTGATAAAAGTTCCTTCTACACACTAGCATTGAACCTTGGACTTCAGGAATGTGGAATGAACTTCTTAACTGTTCAGCCACGCCTGTGTCAAAGTACTATGCACCCCCCCCCACACACACACACCTATACACTCGTATACTCACCCATATGTATGCACATAAATACACACAAACATGTGCATATATGAGTGTGTGAAAGAGCATCAGAGAACGATACAAAGAGCGAGAGAAAGAGAGGGAGAGCAAGAAAGAGTGAAAGTGAGAGAGAGAAAACAAGAGAGAAAGAGAAAACGAAAGACAGTGAGTGAGACCTTTTGTCGAAGATAATCTTGCAATGAAGAGCATCACCCTCTCACCTACAACCACCTGCACCACCACCATCATCAACAGTTACAGGTGACTTCTTAGAAATCACAGAATTGCTATATTTATTTATAGAAGTGACATCAAGTCTTTGATTATCGATTGACACCATTGCCTCTTTGTTGTAGTAGCAGTAGTAGTTGTGGTGTTGGTGGTGGTGGTGTTGGTGGTGCTGTTGTAGGTAGTGGTGGTAGTGGTTATAACGATGAGTATGAATCCCAAAATCCTCTGCTTCTGCCACTGTCAAAGCTTCTCTCTTTTCTTCTGTCTGTCAAGCTGTCTCTCTTTCTCTCCCTCCCTCCCTCTCTCTCTCTCTCTCCTCTCTCTCTCTCTCTCTTTCCCTCTCATCTCTCCCCCTTAGCTGATTTATCAATTGTTCTCCACCCCCCACTCCTACCACAATTGACTGCTAGTCCCCCCTCCCCACCGTCACTTAACCATTGTCATTTTTTTCCTTATCACCCATGCCTCTGATTCATGACCACAATCAGCTAGACAAGAAATACCAACCAAATCTCAGTCAAATTGCACGCCCTTGAGGGATGTTCAATCGCTGTTTTTAGCTGGTTGAAATTCTGTCAATAAGGCTCAATAATATCTATGAGCAGTTGTATGAATATATTTATGTTCATATTTCTGGAGTTACCTAGCGTGCATGTGTGTCTCTATATGTGTGTGTATATATCATCATCATCGTTTAACGTCCGTTTTCCGTGCTAGCATGGGTTGGACGGTTCGACCGGGGTCTGGGAAGCCAGGAGGCTGCACCAGGCTCCAGTCTGATCTGGCAGTGTTTCTACAGCTGGATGCCCTTCCTAACGCCAACCACTCTGTGAGTGTAGTGGGTGCTTTTTACATGCCACTGGCACAGAAGCCAGTCAAGGTGGCGCTGCCATCGGCCACGGTCAGATGGTGCTTTTTACATGCCACCGGCACAGGTGCCAGGGGAGGTTAGCAGCGGCCATGATCGGTTGGTGCTTTTTACATGCCATCGGCACAGAAGCCAGTCAAGGCGGCGCTGGCATCGGCCATGTTCAGATGGTGCTTTTTACATGCCACCGGCACAGGTATCACAATATATATATTATATGTGTACGTGTGTGTGTGTATGTGTATGTATATATATATACAAATGTAAATATATGTATATATATGGTTAATCCAAACAAGAAAGCACAAAAAAAAACACAATAACGCGAGGACGTGGAACAAATATAGTATTATTGGACGCTCAGGAAAGAAGGAGGGTTTAACGTTTCGAGCGGAGCTCTTCGTCGGAAACATAGGAGAAGGAAAGATCCAGAGGAGGGAAGACAGAGGGAAAAAAATCGCCAACGGTACACACGCGGTCACATTTTGTATACATGCACACACACACACACATACATACATACATACACATTACATATATATACCATTATTGTATGTTCTCTATCATTCTCTGCCTTTATCTATCTACATCTCTGTCTCTTCTACTTCCACCTTCTCTAAGCTCAGTTATCTTTAGGCTGTCTAACCATATCTCTCTCACTCTGTCTCACTCACACAACTCACTCTCAGTCACACACTCAACTCTCGCTCGCACTCACTGTCCCTGTACTTCTTTTCACTATCCTATCTATCACATTGTGTACTTTTGTCCCCGTGTTTATCGCAAAAGATAGAGTAGACTTTGAAACTTGCTCCACCTTATAGCCGTAGCATGTAAGAAGAAGAAATCAGAGGGTGACATACAAAGTACCTTTTAGCCTTGAGTTAAACCCCCTTTAAATCTTCTCTGTACAAATCAACACAGGAGCTCAAAAATTTATCCTTCTGGGGTTGATAAAATGTAAATATATATTGAGTTTGATATAACTTGATACAATTAACCAGCATGCGAGCTATGTTTTATGCTAAAGATCAAGATTACTCCTGTTGTTTTTAAGATGTTGGAGGGTGGTGGAGTGGAAGAACCATTGGAGCATTGGATAAAATAATGCTTTGTGATTTTTAGTTAAGGACTTTTTATGTTCTGAGTTCTGAGTTCAAATCCTGCCTTGGTCAGTTTCACCTTTCATGCCTCCAGAGTTGATAAGATAATGAACCAGTCAAATACTGAGGTGTTTGGTATTGACTGATCCCATTCCTTCAAAATTACTGGACTTGTGTTTGAATCAGAAGCCATCCTCCTCCTCCTCCTGAACGAAAAGCTTATCGGTGTTTTGTCTGTCTTTACGTTCTGAGTTCAAATTCTGCTGAGGTCAACTTTGCCTTCTATCCTTTTGGAGTCAATAAATTAAGTACCAGTGAGACACTGGGGTTGTTGTAATCAACTAGTGCCCTTCGTCTGTCTTAAATGTTCTGGGTTCAAATTCCGCCAAGGTTGACTTTGCCTCTCATCCTTTTGGTGGGTCGATGAAATAAGCACCATTTTTACCCTGGGATCAATGTAATCGACTAGTCGCCCTTCCCACCCAAATTTCCAGACCTTGTGCTTCTAGTAGAAAGGATTATTACTATTATGGCAGTGGTGAGCTGTTAGAATCGTTAGTGCATCAAACAAAATGCTTAGCGCTATTTCTTTTTCTTTGCATTCTGTGTTTAAATGGTGCCTAATTTAGCTTCGCCTTTCATCCATTTAGACTTGACAAAATAAGTACCAATGGATCACTCATTGGTCAATGCAATTTACTGATCTCCTCCTCTAAAGTTGCTGGCATTGTGCCAAGATTTGAAACCATTATTATTATTGCTGTTGTTGTTCTTTTGGATTTGTAGAATTGTTAGGACACTGAACAAAATGCCGTGACAGCACTTGTTCCAGCTCATAATGTTTGAAGTTCAAATCACAGGTCAGCTTTGTCCTTTCATTGCTGTCATTCAATTACTGGTGTTCGTTTAATCAACTAACCCCTCTCCCCTAAAATTTGAGGCTTTGTGTCTTAATTAGAAATTATTAAGGCGTTGGATTGGCAGAATCATTAGCGAGTCGGACAAAATAAGGCTCTGCAAGGCTTTTAATTCCAGTTCTTTACTTTTGAGTTCAAATCCTGCTAAGGTCAGTTTTGCCTTTCATCCCTTTGAGGTTGATAAAATAATGATAATGATGATGGTGATGGTGATGATGGTGGTGGTGATAAGTTCAAGGGCGGGGACAAAATGATTACATCAACCCCAGTCTTCAAGTCATTCTCATTTTATTGACCCCGAAAGGATGAAAGGCAAGATCAATCTCAGCAAAGTTTGGACTCAGAAGATGAAGACAGACAAAATGCCACCAAGAATTTTACCTGACGTACTAATGCATCTGCCAGCGTACCACCTTAATAATAATAATAATAATAATAATAATAATGATAATAATAATCCTTTCTACTAAAGGCATATGGCCTGAAATTTTTGGGGAAGGGACTAGATGATTGCATCAACCCCAGTATTTCACTGGTACTGATTTTATTGACCCCGAAAGGATGAAAGGCAAAATCAACCTTGGCAGAATTTGGACTCAGAGCAAGAAGATAGATGAAATGTTACTTAGTATTTTGCCTGATGTGCTAATGCGATTGCTGTATAGTAGTTATGAAATATGTATCATATGTATGTGTGTGTGGAAATTACAAGAAACATTAAGTTATGCCATCTTCATATCAACTACACACACATGTACACATGCATCATTGCCACCACGACCTGGTTACTTCTATGATCCACCCAAACGCCTCACAACCAGTTCACCAACTGACAGACAATACCACCATGTTGATCATCTTGAAACGTGCACATATAGGCGCAGGAGTGGCTGTGTGGTCAGTAGCTTGCTAACCAACCGCATGGTTCCAGGTTCAGTCCCACTGCGTGGCATCTTGGGCAAGTGTCTTCTGCTATAGCCTCGGGCCGACCAATGCCTTGTGAGTGGATTTGATAGACAGAAACTGAAAGAAGCCTGTCGTATATATGTATATATAAATATATGCATGTGTGTTTGCGTGTCTGTGTTTGTCCCCCTAGCGTTGCTTGACAACCGATGCTGGTGTGTTTGCGTGTCTGTCACTTAGCGGTTCAGCAAAAGAGACCGATAGAATAAGTACTGGGCTTACAAAAGAATAAGTCCCGGGGTCGAGTTGCTCGACTAAAGGCGGTGCTCCAGCATGGCCGCAGTCAAATGACTGAAACAAGTAAAAGAGTAAAGAGTAATACAAATACACACACAAACACACTTGTGCATGTAGACACACACTCATGCATACACACACACACATGCACTTACATATACATGAGTACATTCTCACTTTCCTCACCCAGTCCTCTAACTCTTTCAATTACAGCTGCCACATCACCATTATCCCTCTCACCATCAGGACATTTGCTTTCACTACAGCCAGTACCGCCACTCTCAACGCCTTCAGTTAATTAGTAGAGGACAATATATATATATACGTGAACGTGTGTGCATATGTATATATGTTGTGTATGTATGTGTGCATATGTTTGCCCGTGTGTATGTTTGTATATATATATTATCATGTGTATGCATATATCTCTGCACATGTATGTCTGTATATGTATATATGTGTATATATTATATATATATATAATGGCAATATATACATATATATGTGTCTGTATATATATATATATATATATATATATACATATATATGTATGTATGTAGCATTATATACATAAATATGTTTATATATATGCATGTATATATGTATATATACATATATATATATATGTATATATGTGTGTGTATAAATATATATAGTATACGGTATATGTGTCTGTGTGGATGTAAAATGTCACTATATCTATGTATATGACATGCATGGACATGTATATTTTATAATTGTATGTATGGATATATATATATATATATATATATATATGCATGTATGTTTGTATGTATATACATACATACATACATGCATACATACTTGTTGTGTATTGTCCTTCTCTTACAAATCCTTTTGATAGCCTTTAATTTTCCAAGGAGATCTACTTGTGGTTAAGCTCTGGATCGAAAGCTTTCTTTCTTAAAGTGAATCTCTTTCAGATGTCTGTCTGTTATCTTAATCTTAAGAGGATTATAGCCTAATATAATAATTGTCCCCTGATTATCACGGCAGAGTAGGGGGTGATTTGTGCAAGTGGAGGATGATACTGTACCATCCCATGAACTTCTAGTGGAAGGGGTAGATGGATGGATGGAGGGATGGTAGAGGAGGCAGAAAGAAAAAGATATCAGAGACTAGATGGAAAGGAAGATACGCTATCTATTTGTCTGACACACACACACACTCTCTCTTTGTGTGTGTGTGTTGTGTGTATACACATACACACATATGTATTCTAATTAGTTATATTATATATATATATATATATATTCTTCTTAGGTCTGTTGGTACCTTTGGGCAGTTAGTGATTGCCAATTATCTCTGTCTCTGGCCAACTGGTATGCTTCTACCCAGGTGATGTTCCATCTGCATAAGTTTTCTTTGAAGGTATTATTTGAAGGTATTATTCTTTGAAGGTATTCTAAGGTGGCGAGCTGGCAGAAACGTTAGCGCGCCGGGCGAAATGCTTAGCGGTATTTCGTCTACCGTTACGTTGTGAGTTCAAATTCCGCCGAGGTCGACTTTGCCTTTCATCCTTTCGGGGTCAATAAATTAAGTACCAGTTATGCACTGGGGTCAATGTAATCGACTTAATACCTATGTCTGTCCTTGTTTGTCCCCTCTATGTTTAGCCCCTTGTGGGTAATAAAGGAATAGGTATTATTCCATGTGTCCATGGTTATTTTGACAAGCCTCACCTCTGGCAGTCCTAGTATGTGTCCCGCCATTTTCATTTGTTGTTCGGTTACAATTGCATGCAGGGGCCTTACTCTTGTCTTATACATACATACATATATATATATATATATAAAGCATGTGTGTATGTATGTGTGTGTGTGTATATACATAAGTAAAGCATGTGTGTATATGTATATATATATATATATATAGTTGTAAAGTTGTGCATTTGATTCCAGGTGGCATGTTATGTTCTTGAGCAAGACACCTTATTTCATGTTGCTCCAGTCCACTCAGCTGGTAAAAATGAATTGTACCTTTAATTATTCAAAGGGCCATCATTGTCACATTCTTTGTCATGCTGAATCTCCCTGAGATCTACATTAAGGGTACACATGTCTGTGGAGGCTCTAACTGTTCATTTGATCGGATCAGCTGGAACCCTTGTCATCATAACCAACAGAGTACCGGTGATCTACACTAAAACCTTCCATGAAAATTTTAGGTTAATTCATGCTCCATCCATCCATCCACCATCCATGCATACATACATATATTCATATATACATTTCTGTATGGACTTCAAGGGGCAGGTTGCTGTTTAGTTTGATAATTTAGGAGTTAGTTATAGGTTTACTTATAGAATTAATTTACCGATACTGTTTTTGTACATAGAGTAAATGTAGTTTCTTTGTTGTAGTTTAATCAATAATGTTTGTGTCTAAATCTTCCTAAAATTAAGATTGAATGAATTTGGTGATATCTAAGGTATGTTTGTTGAGCAGTGGAGGTAGGGAACAAACACAGACACAGAAGCATA
>NW_021823764.1:17500-21249 GCF_006345805.1 Octopus sinensis | reverse complement strand
TGTATGTATGTATATACAAATGTATATAATCATTATAGATAACCGTGCATATGGAGCTTTGCAACATTTGTGCATACGTGCGCATATTTGTGTGTTCGTGTATATCTTATGCCGACATAAAATTGCTTTTAGGTAAAAATATGTCTGTACGTGCGTATATAACTGCGAGCGTGTGTAATATCTATGTATGTATGTATATAAGTATGTATGTATGTATTTAAGTGTGTATGTACATATACATACACACACGTATATACATATAAATACATAAAGACACATAGATATCTATATGCATGTATATATATATATATATATGCATATGTAGTTAGCATGTAATATATAATATATAATATATATATATATATATATATATTATATATGTGTGTGTGTATAAAGTATGTAGGTAAAATAATTACATACATAATTTTTCTTTTAATTTCACTCAGTTTTTATTTGAAAAGACTAAAAATCAATAACCAATGCTAAATAGCGATTGTTTATAGTAAAACGTTAGAAATTGCTGAGAGAGTCTGCTTAAAAGCAAAGAATTAAATCTTCCATTGAATTGCCTTCTAGAAGTTTTCGTCTCCATCTGTCAATTTTTATTAATTTTTATTATACTACTATAACTTATGTAACCAAGGTCTGGTTCCCGAACCACCCGTCCTCAACGAAAATCATGCTCGCATCGCGTCACAATACTAAGACAAAATATTTCCCCTCAACTGCTTCTGCTCTCTTTAATATCATGGGCAAAGCACCGAAGGGAAGAAAACAGATCCCATGACCTTCACACGATTCTTGGATGAATTCCTCGAACTTCGCTTCTTCCAGCGCCTCCGAAGGCGCTATATTATTTGCACCCGTTCTATAAAAACAAAGGAATTCGCGTCACATTACAACATTAAGACACAACTATTTTACATAATCTGTCCTGCTCTCTTTAACATTACGCCAAGACATAAAGGAAAGAAAAGCTCTTATAACCTTCAAACGATTCCTGTATGAATTCCTCAAACTTCGCTTCCTCCAGCGCCCCCTAAAACCCTATATTATTTGCATTGTTCATATGATATTGGCATCGACTTTAAAATTCACCAAGAGCTTGGTCCTCCACTTGTCACCCGTTCTATAAAAACTATTGAAATAGTGTCACATTACAACATCAAGACGGAACTATTTCACTTAATCTGTCCTGCTTTCTTTAATATCACGCCAAGACACATAAATGACGGTTCTTGAAGAATTCCTCCAACAAATTCCAGATAAACCACATATATATCTCTGCAAACTCTTTGCTTAATGGGCCACGGTGCCCAACGTATGGCTGTTACATGAAACATGTTCAAACGTCTTCTCTCTGGATGTTACTATTGACATAAAGTCTTGTGCCAATAGCAGTCGAAACCTATCTAAGTAACATTTAAAATCCTTTGCACCCCAACCCGCCATATTGATCCACGATTCATCTTTTATTGTAACAGGAAACATTGTGATTCTTTTTCTTTATATATTACTTATGGAAAAGCCATGAAGAATCTTTTGTGACAAATCTGTTATTCTCTGTGAAATCATGAAATGTATTCCAGCATAAAGCGTCTAAGACATTCTATGAATCCGAAATGCGTAAAACTCAATAATATTCTGTTTGTCACAATGCGGCCATGCTGGGGCATCACCTTGAAGAGTTTAGTCGAACCAAATCGACCCCAGTACTAATTTTTTGAAGGCCTGGTACTTATTCTGTCGATGCCTTTTGCCGAACCGCTAGTTTAGGAGGATGTAAACAAACTAACATAGGTTGTCAAGTGAGGTTGTGTGTGTGTGTGGGGGGGGCAACATGTGCACACACATACACACACATACAAGCACACAAGCAAACGCACACAAGCAAACACACACATATATATGCATACGACAGGATTTCTTACAGTTTCCGTCTACCAAATTCACTCATAAGGCTTAGGTGGGCCGGGGGTTATAGTAGAAGACATTTACATTAGGTGCAGCGCAGTAGGACTGAACCCAAAATCACGTGGCTGCAAAGCGAACTTCTTAGCCATGCGGCCATGCTTTCACGGTCTCATCTTCAGGCTGAAGTAAAATTGGTGTGTATTGTCTCTTTATAGTAAGTACGACCAGTATGATTGGTGTCACCATCACTGCTGCAATTCGAATTTTTCATTAGCCAGTCAGATTTTATGTGTGATAAGCGTATATGTGGATATCTGTGTATTTATTTTAGCATCGTACTATTATGAATATTAGCTACGCTATTAATCACGTATTTTGTGGAAAATTCTACATTAGATAGATGTGTTGTTTACTAAGGTTTTTCTACCTGGTTATACGACAATCAAATGAGTAGAAAGTAAAAGCCAAAATAAGAAAACCATATTATTTGTTTAATAATAAAACAAGTTAAAACTAAAATGCAGTTGGTGTCTTTAATATAAGCTTAAAGAAAAGCATTTTCCGATTATTTTATTCACACAGGCATAAATATGGACATCCATATATACAAGTACACGCACGCATACCCTTACATACATATTTTCCTTTACTCTCTCTTTTACTTCAGTCATTTGACTGCGGCCATGCTGGAGCACCGCCTTTAGCCGAGCATATCGACCCCAGGACTTATTCTTTGGAAGCCTTGTATTTATTCTAGCAGTCTCTTTTGCCGAACCGCTAAGTTACGCGGGCGTAAACACACCACCATCGGTTGTCAAGCGATGTTGGGGACACAAACTCAGACACACAAACATATACACACATACATATATATATTCATATATACGACGGGCTTCTTTCAGTTTCCATCTACCAAATCCACTCAGAAGGTTTTGGTCGGCCGAGGCTATAGAAGACTTGCCCAAGGTGCCACACGGTAGGAATGAACCCGGAAACATGTGGTTGGTAAGGAAGATATTTACCACACAGCCACACTTGCGGCCATGCTGGGGCACCATCTTGAAACTTTTTGTTTTAATCGAATGAACCGACCCGATTACTTACCTTTTTGTTAATCCTGGCATGTATTCTATCGGTTTCGTTAACACACTAGCATCGGTTGCTCAACGGTGGTGGGTGGACAAACATAGACACAAGGAAACACATAGATATATTCTATGGGACCGCGTGTGTATCGTTGGCGATTTTCTTTCTCCGTCTTCCCTTCCTTGAACCTATCCTCTTTCTATGTTTCTGACGAAGATCTCCGCTCGAAACGTTAAATCCTCCTTCTTTCTTTCCTTTCCTGAGCGTCCAATAACACTATACATTGTTGCTCACCTTTCGTTTTCTTTTCATGGAGGCAACTTCCTCCACGACTTGCACCATCTCCCCCTCCAATGAGGGGGCGGCGGGCACTTTTTCTTTTTATGCCTCAGGGCCTTACCACAGCCTTTGGGGCAGTTCTTCTTGATATGGCCAGGCTCCAGGCACAGGTGACACTTGGGGGGGGGGGCGTCCCTCAAGTATCACCGAGTACCTGTACCCGGCCATTTTTAGGAAGTCTGGGAATATCATATCTCCAACGGCCACCGAGGTGCACAGGGTCAAAGTTGCCTTTGACCTCTCCCAGTCGACCGCAGGAGCTATATTCACACTCAATAACCTGGGCCCACTATCCCCTAGGCCTCGCCGGATGGTATCCTCTATCCATCCCGCCGGATTGTATCCTCTATCCATCCCGCACACCCAGGCTCTTCTTATCTTCCTCCCACAATAAGTGGGGAGGAACAAAA
>NW_021823764.1:10000-12500 GCF_006345805.1 Octopus sinensis | reverse complement strand
TAACGGTTCAGTCAGTTCGCTACCTTGTCCCTCTTAAGTAAAATCCTTTCTATAATAGGCACGAGGCCTGATTTTACGGGGAAGAGGTAAGTGAAATTGGTACTTTATTTATCGGCCCCCGAAAGGATGAAAGGCGAAGTCGACTTCGGTGGAATTTGAACTCAGAACGTGAGGGCTGACGAAACGCCGCGAAGCATTTTGTCCAGCGCGCTAACGATTCTGCCAGCTCACCAGTGTGTGTGTGTGTGTGTGTGTGTGTGTGTGTGTGGTATGCCTGTGTGTGCGCACGCGAATAAGTAGCGGCCATACTAGGACTCATTGTCATGTAATGGTACATGTAAAACTTTAAGACATGTATAAAATATACGTATATTCCTTTAATGGCTGCCAAGAAATTTGTTATAAGATATCTGTCATTTGATAAACGATAATTTTCTTATCTCAGCTTCCCATTCATGCCGCCTTTCCGTTCCACTGACAACATCTCATTATATAAGAGATGATCAAACAGTTTCGTTTACACAGATAACCCGCAGTAATTTCCAGACAAGATACATAAACACGCTACTGGGCGCTAATTTCTAATAACCGGTCCTTTCGTTCACCTCGCCTTCATTAATCTTGTGATATTACAGAACTGTTGAAGGTGACAGACGTAGCACAAAAGGCCGATTCAATACGTTTATAACATTGACGAATACAGTCGTATCAAATACCATACAACATAAATTCTAGACTTATTAAAATTATTTTTGCCTTTAAACGAGGTATCATAATAAACAAACAGTAATTAAGACAGGTTCCACTTGAGAATGGGAGATAATCACAAGATATAGATTTTTTCCAAAGTTGACATACTTTTTGTGTGAAGATAAGAGGAGAGTCGAAAGTATGTGTTTCTGGCTCAATAACCGTCATTAGCACGGCAGTTTTCTGACTTCATTTCTAGTAACCAAGGGACTTAGACTTATAAAAAAAAAGGAGTAGAGCACATTTGTGGTATAGGTAATTTGAATAATTTAAGTAAAATTAAGCTGAGAAAAAAACTCAGAGGGGCCAAAGGCATGCATTTGAACAACTACGTAGTAAGAGGTTTGCTTCCCAACCACATGGTTCCGGGTTCAGTCCCTCTACGTGGTACCTTGAAATCACGGAACTGCAAAGAGTGCTTCTTAACCAGCCAACTATGCGAAACTACCCATTGATATATTTGTTGTTATTTATTGCTTGGTCTCGGGTTATCCCTAATGCAACGGATATTGATCATCGGCGTTCCAATCTTGACCATCTCTTTTATATAGCAAATGGGAAGCAGTAATTGAAGTAGATGGTGAATATGCTTCGGAATAATCATTTAAAGATGTTTTTATTACATGTTGTTATTGTTTTTGTTGAAAAAAGGCCAGAATAATTATGCACCAACCCAATAGCTTATTCCATCACGGTCTGTAAAGGGTAACAAATATAAATAGCGACTAAATCTGAAGAATCCCTATTGAGTCCAAGAAAACAAAGGGCTGGCTTTCGCTATTACAATGAATGTAATTCTTCACTTCAATACCATTGTCTTCATCAGCGGGTTGAAATGAAGTGAGGAAGGTTGAGTGAGACGAGTTAACACAGAAAGTGCGGACTGTACTAAACGAAAACCAAATCTTCTTCCGACCAAATATCTTCAAGGAGGCCAGAAATTCCATGAAGTTCCTTCAAGTTGACAGCACATCAAAATTCTGCCAGCAGACAAAGGAAATGGAACGGTAAATCGTGAACTTTTTTTAAACCGAAGTTGGAAATGGCCGAACCTTTCAATATAAGTGCCAAATTATCTTCTCGCTATACAATAGCCATATATGACCGTGTAACTATACATACATACATACATACATACATACATACATACATACATACATACATACATACATACATACATACATACATACATATATGCATGTGTGTGTGCGTGTGTGCTCATAAATGGAGAACAGCTTCTCTTTCATGCATGCTTCATTAAATGCACGAAAGTATTCCACTATTATCTCTTTTTATTTGTTTTTTTTTTCGTTTTTTTCTTAGCTTTCTACAGTTGGTTTGTTGCAGAACAGTTTCTAAATCCATGTCTGACGTTTCTAGAACTTCACAGTTTCATTACCAAGAATTGATTGAATATATTTGGTTTTATATGCGTATGTATGTTTTTTAAATAAATATACACACAAACACACACACATATATATATATATTTTATATATATATTTATATATATATATTTATATATATATATGTACACACATACAGACATACATACACCCCACCCCACTCAATCCCTTACACCCCACTCCCACATAACCCATCCTACCCTCACCCAGCCCACACCTCACACTTGCTTCCCCCACTCCCGTCTCCACCACACACCACCATGCCACACCACACCACACCACATCACACGACCCCGCATTTTCTCCAGCTGGCTAATGACACACTGTCTGTGTCCGTGCCGTTA
>NW_021823764.1:0-2500 GCF_006345805.1 Octopus sinensis | reverse complement strand
AGGACAAGATCAGAAAGAAGAGGACACACGAAGAACAGTTAGTGATTGAAGAGCTCACAGAATGTGTGATGAAGGAACTCTGTCAAATAAACTAATAATAATGATAATAATAATAATAATAATAATAATAATAATAATAATAATAATAATAATAATAATAATAAGAGAACTATTACTACCCCTGTATTTTAATTTAGCTTAAAAAAAATGAACGAACTAGTGAGTTTAGTTTAATGGCCTACCAATGTATACTATGAGTTTCTTTGCCCTAGGAGTCGGGAAGACACTCGGCAAGAAATAGAAGCAAATTTGAAAGAAGAAAAAACAGATAATAATAATAATAATAATAATAATAATAATAATAATAATAAATAATAATAATAATAATAATATCAGAGTAGATCTCTACTCAGGTGATACACTATTAAGGAAAGTTAATATCAAAAGAGGAATTTTCCAGGAGTCTCGTTGTCCCCTTTGATATTTGTCTTATGTTTGATACCCCTCGATTTAGTATTAAGGGAGACAAAGGCAGGGTATCAGTTCAGAAATAGTAAGGGGAAAATTAACCATTTGCTCTACATTGATGATCTGAAGCTTTAAATACTTGGGCAGTATTATTACTTAGATACTCAGCAGCTTTTGTAGATTGGAGAATAACTGAATTAGCAAAGCTAGACAGAAGAACTAGGAAGGAATTTAATATAAATGGAGGAATCCACCCAAGGGCAGGAGTAGCAAGATTATACTTACCTAGAAAGGAAGACAGAAGAAGGTTAATATCAGTAGAAGAATGAGTGGAGCTAGCTAGAGTAGGTATAGACTCCTATGTAGGTCACAGCGAAGAAAGCTTATTAAAATCTGCTAGAGTCACAGTAAGACACAGGGAAACCAAAATCCCAAACAAAGTTAAAAACTATTAAATGAACAGAAATTATCTGACTGGTAGGAGAAAGTATTGCATGGTAGATTCCCAAAGATAGTTGCAGCAAATAACAGTAGTGAGACATGGCTATGATTGCAGAAAGGAAAGCTGAAAAGGAAGACAGAAGTTTGTTAGTAGCTGCGCAAGATCAGGCATTAAGGACTAATTGGATAAAAACCAAGATATACAAAACCCAAGTAGATTCCCAATGTAAATCAAAATAGGAAGGCTTTACACGTATATAGTAAGTGAATACAGCATGCTGGCACAGAAAGAATGCAAGAAAAGTAATGACAAGCTAGGGAGTGTAATCCGCTAGGAGTTATTTAGGCTAGGATTTGAGCATACTGGGGATGGTATGAACATGAACATAGTAAAGAACTAGAAAGTAAAAGATGCAAGATGTTGTGGGACTTTAACATTCAGATTGACAGATTAATAGAAGCTAGAAGGTACGGACTAGTTAGAGTTGTTTGACTTACGGGACCTCCTCCATAAGTCTGTTCCGTAAAAGATAAATTTCAGTCTAACGAGTGAAAATAAATCAGCAGCTGAATTGAAGAAAAAATTTAAAAACTTGTTTCCTGAAGTGCTGTCGCATAAATTAGGTCCCTGTTCTAAAACTGAGGCCTGTTAAAATAAAGAGAAACGTCGTACCTGTATTCAAACCTAATAGAAAGGTACCATTTGCTGCGATAAAGCAGGTAGGGAAGAATTAGAAATCCCAGAGAAATTGGGAAATATTCAAAAAGTAGATTATTCTAAGTAGGCAGCACCAATTTTGTGCATTGAAAAAAAATTAACAAAGTCAGGGTGTGTGCCAATTTTTCTACTCGTTTGAAAGACTGTCTAAAAATGTGCCACTTACCACTGTTTACTCTGAAGGGTATTTTGGCAAAATTAATTGGTAGCAGAATATTTTCGAAACTGGATCTGCAGACGAGGAATGCTCGAAGCTTCTAACAGTGAATACGCACAGAAGACTGTACAATTATAACTGATTTCTATTTGGTCTGAAGGTCGCACCTGCAATATTTCAACAGGCTATAGATACGATGTTGTCGGACTGTCAATTTACAATTCCGTACCTCGATGATGTATTAATTAAAGTGAATCTCCTGGTCAGCACATCTAACACGTGGAGTGCATTTTTCAAAGAATAAGAGATTACAGTTTCACACTCTGTAAGGGGAAATGTGAATTCTTTTTGCCTAAAATTAAATATTTAGGACAAACTATAGATAAAAAAATGGAAGACGATCTGACACGTAGAGGGCAGACGCAATTAAAAATATGCCCCACTCAACTAAAAGAGTGACATTACAAGATTTTCTTGGCCTAGCGACACTTATCAAAATTACATATCAAACATATGGGGATTGAGAGCTCCATTTAATAATTTGCTAAAGGAAGTGCTCTATTAGTCCTCCCTAATACCGCAAGACAACCGGTGTTAGTTTGTTTACGTCGGCGTTAACCAGCGAATCGGCGAAAGATACCGATAGAACAAATACCGCACTTTAAGAAAAATGAATAAATAAAATGAAAAGAATATTAAAAACGTACTGGATTGAC
>NW_021823763.1:20000-21178 GCF_006345805.1 Octopus sinensis | reverse complement strand
TTTCCACTTATTCAGGTCTCTGCAGAATAGACTTAATTGTAAAAATTTCAATTCCTTGGATGACGTAAAAAGATACCTTGATGAATTCTTTGCCCTGAAACCATCTCAATTCTGGAAAGAGGGTATTTTCAAGTTAAAGGAAAGATGGAGACGCATTGTGCAGCAAAATGGTTCATATTTGGTTGATTAAAAATGTAATGGCAAGTATTTATTGACCTTTTCCTTTCCTTTAAAAATCGGCACGAACTTTCCGGACAACCCAATAAAAGCAGTTGTAAGGCGGAATCGTTTGCGCGTCGGACAGAATACTTAATTGTATCTTTCCGTCTCTTTACGTTCCGAGTTCAAATCCCACGGAGGTCAACTTTGCTTTCATCCTTTCGGGACCGATCAAATATAATAGTAGTCAAGCAGTAGGGCGGATCGTATCGAATAATCCCTCCCCTCAAAACTGATAGCCTAAAAACTAATTTAGAAATGGATCGGCAGAACCGTTAGAGTGTCAGAAGACTCTTGTGGCGTTTCTTCCAGCTCTTTACTTTTGGGGTTCAGATCCTAGGAAAAAAATCAATAAAATAAAGTACCAGTCAAGTACTAGGGTCAAGGGTGTCAACTAACTCCATTCCCTAGAATTGCTGGTCTTTACCTAAATTAGAAAAACAAAACTACTATTAATTTTTTGAAAATGGCAGAATCACTCATCAGAACAAAAAAAAAAAACCTAATAGTATTTCGTTAAGTCCCTTTACGTTCTGAGTTCGAATCCTGCTTGAATCCCGTTTATATTTTATCTTTTTGGCATCAAGGTGATAAATTCCAGTCGAATACCGAAATCATTCTAATCAATAATACATCTCTTCGCCTCAAAATATCCGACTTTATGTGTAGACTTTAGAAATCACCACTACCAACAACAACAGCGGTAGTAGTAGTAGTAGTAGTAGTAGTAGTAGTAGTAGTAGTAGTAGTAGTAGTGGTAGTGGTGATGGTGGTGTTGGTGGTGGTAGTAGTAGTAGTAGTAGTAGTAGTAGTAGTTATATTACCGTTACCTCATAGATTTGTAGACCGGACGTTCGTTTCCTATTTTCGAAAGCAAACACTATACTTACATACACACACAGAGAGACTTACACACATACATGAACACGCACAACAGCTTAGTTTTAAATATTTACCAA
>NW_021823763.1:15000-17500 GCF_006345805.1 Octopus sinensis | reverse complement strand
TATATATATATATACTTGCATCACAATTTCCGAAATGAAACGGCCAGTAATACGAGGAAGAATTCGAACTCTGAACGCAATGAACCAGAACACAAATTTATTGCAATCTATCTCATCTAACAATCCCGCCGATCTTCATCCCAATCCCTCACCCCTCATATGTCAAACTCCTTGGAGGATGAAAGGCAAAACAGATCTCGGGGAGATACCGGTTGAACCTCAGTGATGCTATTTCCCTATTACCTCAACCAATTCGCTACTACTGAAAATTCAATAATATTTTTTTTTCAAATATAGGCATAAGGCCTGAGATTTGGGGAGAGAGAGCTAGTCGATAACATACACCTCCTTATTTCTTTACCACCCACAGAGGGCTGAACATAGAGGGTACAGACAAAGAGATTAAGTCGATTACATCGACGCCAGTGCGTAACTGGTACTTATTTAATCGACCCGGAAAGGATGAAAGGCAAAGTCGACCTCGGCGGAGTTTGAACTCAGAACGTAACGGCAGACGAAATACAGCTGAGCATTTCGCCTGGCGTGCTAACGATTCTGCCAGCTCGCCGCCCTATAACATAGACTTCCTGTGCTCAACTGGTACTTATTTCATCGACCCCAAAATCATGAACGGCAAAATCGACCTTGGCAGAATTTCGACTTAGAACATGAAGGTGGACGAAATATTGCTAAACATTTTGTCCGGCGCGCTAACAATTCTACCAGCTCTCCAATGTGGTACTGAAAAATTCATTAATACTGAAATTTTTTTAGTTTTTCAGCCTTATGAGTTTGCTCGTTAAGTGAAACTATTTCTGGTCTTAAGTTACCGATACCTTATCTGACACTATTTTCGCAGAAGTGGTAGTATCCTCTAACTAATTAGTTTACACTAATTGAAAGTAAATATTTACTATATATATATATATGGGGGTGGGGCGTATGCATGTGTGTGTGTGTGTGAGTGAGAGAGAGAGAGTGTGTGTGTGCGTGTGTGTGTGTGTGTGTGTTTGTAAAATAAGTCGACTGTAAGCTATAATTAGTAAAGTATTAGTACTGAACTAGAGGACTTAGTTAAATTGTCCTTCAGTTGTACAGAAAGATGCATAAACATCAACAGATAGCAAGAGAAAGAGTGGAAATATTGTGTGTGTGTGTGCGTGCGCGTGCGCGCGTGTGATTGTGTGTGCGTGTGCGTCCATGTTATATAATTATGTTTATTTCGTGCGTACTGAACGTGAGTACCGCCTCCAACTAAATGTAAAATAAGTATGTTTGTGTATATTTATGTATGTGCATATATATGTGCGTGTGTGTGTGAGAGAGGGCGAGAGCACCACCTCGGATTTAATGTCATTTATATACGTATATATTCTAATATGCATGTTTATACACGCGTATATATATGTGTATATGTATATATATGTATATATGTGTATATGGATATGTATATGTATATATATGTGTGTGTATGTGTGCGTGCGTGTGTGTATATGTATACGTGTATACACACACACACACACATACACACAAGGCATTTAGTCAGAGATGGGTTACTCATATAAGTATTTACGTGAGGTAAATTCTCACTTAAACAAAAATCAGATCAAATGTTACCAAACTAGAGAAATCTGCACTTAAACATCTCCAAAACGCTGATACAATAATCATCAAACAAACGGATAATTTGGAACTATTGTCATAATGGATCTGAATATTATCGGTTTTAGCTGAAGATCGGTTGAAGAATGCAAACCATGTACAATAAAATACTTACAAATATAGATCAACGCATTATGATGCGGCTCGGTAATGTAGTTTCAAAAGGGTATAACTTTGTTGACACTAATGGAAGTGGTCGCATTACCAATTCTGAACGAAAATACAGTAACTTTTATGGCTCACTAAAAATACACGTCAAAGGATTAGAAAATGCAGTGAAGGAACAAAGCGGTGAATACATGAAATTACAGCAACCAAAGGATATGAAACTTAGACCTTTCAAAGCTGGTGCGGTATATCTTACCATAGCCTTGGCAATTTTGTTGACATCATATTTGCATACCAAGTTCCATTCTGGGTGACATTGATTTCCTCTCTTGTCTATCTAAAACAACTGCACCGAATAGTTGATGGATAGTTTGAATGAGGTACGCTTGTTGACAAATATTCAACATGATTTAGGAATAACAGCAATAAAATAGTGCGTCAAAAATGATAGAGAAGTTATTCCCACTAGATTTACTATAACTTTTATATTAAACACTGTCAACCCTATTCTTGAGATTAACATGCTTTTTCCAAAAAAATCAACTACAAATTAAAGGCAAAGCAAGGGGAACCAAGTTAGCTCCAGTTCACGCCAGCTCATTCAAGATACGTACACGCACATTCAGACAAACACACACATACGCACAGCACACACACATATGTATGCATATATATGTATATATATATATATATATATATATATATATAGATATATATATATATATATAAT
>NW_021823763.1:5000-10000 GCF_006345805.1 Octopus sinensis | reverse complement strand
GCCCTGCTTGGGTTTCTGTCAGCTTCTTTTAAAACAAATCTGTAGACTTTTATGTGCTCACTCGATTTGCTAGAAATAACAGTTGAATTTCTTTCAAATTAATCGCACCTTAATGTATGAAAGGGTGACGCACAAACGGGAAATAAATAAAGAAAGAAAGAAAGAAAAAGAACGTGTTGAGCGCGGCTTATACAGATAAAATCTGATTAACGATGATGATAGTGATGATAATAATAAGGAGGAGGAGGAAGATGAGGAGGATAATGATGGCAAAGTTGATGACCATGATTCCTTCTGATCCTTCTTCTTCTAACTGTGCCCTTAAAAAGGTCCTACTGAAATCTCTATGTCCTAACAGCAGATAAAATTCGGTGTATGGATGGGATCGGGAATCCGGTTGAAAGTGAATCTTACTATTGGAAGGCGAGGAGTTATATTTACTTACACTAGGTGTTGGTTTGATTGCGTCCATGTAACTTTGCGGTTTCGGCAAAAGCGACCGATAAAATAAATACCAAAGTTTAAAAAATGTGCGCTGAGGTAGATTTGTTCAACCAAACCAGTTTTCCTCAACGATTTTTTGCCTCTAAAACCTTTTGATCCTTAATTTACTCTGCTGGACCTCCGTAGCCATTTTGATTCGCATTAAAAAACATCCTATTGCATTTTTATAATTAAATATTATTAGGAATTGTATTTAAAAAAAATATATTTTGTATATTGTAGAAGTTTAAGCAATTTTAACAAGAAAATCATATAGGCGCAGGAGTGGCTGTGTGGTAAGTAGCTTGCTTACCAACCACATGGTTCCGGGTTCAGTCCCACTGCGCGGCATCTAGGGCAAATGTCTTCTGCTATAGTCCCAGGCCGACCAATGCCTTGTGAGTGGATTTGGTAGACGGAAACTGAAAGAAGCCTGTCGTACATATATATGTATATATATGTGTGTGTGTATTCGTGTGTCTGTGTTTGTCCCCCTAGCATTGCTTGACAACCGATGCTGGTGTGTTTACGTCCCCGTCACTTAGCGGTTTGGCAAAAGAGACCGATAGAATAAGTACTGGGCTTACAAAGAATAAGTCCTGGGGTCGATTTGCTCGACTAAAGGCGGTGCTCCAGCATGGCCGCAGTCACATGACTGAAACAAGTAAAAGAGTAGAGAGAGTATGAACCCCCAATGGCCATGTGGACTCCGGTTGAGAACCCCGGAACTAAACCCTTGAAGGTAGAGTATGAAACAAGTAGAAAATAAAAGTTGTAATTCGAGGGAAATTTGACTGCTAATTCCTTGGCTCCAAATAAATGACTGCAACGTTAAATTTCGCTTCTAAATTCTTGCAATTCTTCAGCCTGATTCTAATCCTGACTCTACTCAGTGTCTTAGATTATCACTCTGTTATCTTACCGTAGCTGCTTTGAATACAAACTACTTGCTTCCGCAATTAACAAAACAGAAACATAAAAATAAAAAAAAGAAAAGATAGAAGCAGAAGAACAAAAGACTGCTAAAATTTATTTCTTGAGAAAATTGCGTAGCAATTTCCTGATTATGGAAGCTTCAATTGAAACCATGCGCCAGTTTGATGTGATTATTTGAAACAAATATTTTAAACGTGTTTAGTATTAAACGAAGCGGAGCTTGATGATATTATTAAAAGTATACGTGAGAGTATAAAAAAGAAATTAGCTTATACGATTTGTATTCGTAAATTATCTCAATGTAATCAAGCATTCACCATACAATCCAAGGTTAATTATCGGTAAACTTAATTGAATACACACATACACGTGTATATGTATGTATGTATGTATGTTTGTATGAAAGTATACACACACACGATATGCATATAGCGGCAAAAGAGACCGATAGAATAAGTACTAGGCTTGCAAAGACTAAGTCATAGGGTCGATTTCTTCGACTAAAACCAGTATGACCGCAGTCAAATGACTGAAACATGTACAAATATTTTTAAATAATGAATAAATAAATATATATAAAATAAGATCTATGGTGAAAAAGCACAGAAATCTATTTTGTGTAAATAAAGATTATTTAATCCATTACAATATGTACAGCGTCGACTGGTTTCGCTTCGCTAATTATGACTCAGTGTTATGAAATCATAAGTTTTTGAGTTAATCTTACGTAGAAGCAGGTATGATACAGTTTTGCGGTTATACAGGAGAGTATAGCTCAAGGGGGATAATCATTGAATATAATGTTTTTTAGCAAAAGGGATAATTAGTGGATATGATATTTCTTAGTTAAGAGAATATAAATCTTTTTCCTATTTTTTCGGGTTGTTTTTTTTTTTTTTGTTAAGTCCACTCATCTTAAGTTCTGATTTGTATTTTTCAATAAATGTAGCCTCTTTATTTTGTCATTGTTGAGTTGAGGTCCTTTCCGTACATTGGTATAATGGGATTATTGTGGTTGGTGCTCCTTAGCACATTTGTCTATGTGACCAGTGAGTAATATTTGACGGTATCAGGAATGGTAGATTTGTTATGTGTAAGGTGGATCTACGTCTTAGGGACATTCTGGTTGAACCTATGTAGTTCTTACTGCAGCCGGAAATTTTATGGTGTGTGTATTTATATATAAATACTCATGTCACTAACGGACATGCTCAACTGGTTACGGTCAAACAAATTATTATCATTATTATTATTATTATTATTATTATTATTATTATTAGTAGTAGTAGTAGTAGTAGAGTAGTAGTAGTAGTAGTAGTAGTAGTGGTGGTGGTGGTAGTAGTATATCTATGTCACATTACTTGGCATTACCCTACAGTAGTGCTCCGCAACCATTTTCCCCCTTGTGGTACACTTAGGTTCTTTTCAAAATTCGGCGGCACACCTAAACTAAAAATGTAGCTAAAAGTATAGGGGAAAATATTATATTCAGGTTACACTGCAGCACACCTAGCATCGTCTCATGGTACACCAACGTGCCGCGACTTACCTGTTGCGGAGTACTGTCCCATAGTGACAAAACTATATTCACAGCATTATCTGTCGAAAGACAGGTAAGAATATGGTACGTACATGTTGGATGTGAGATACAGCGAGGTGGCAGACAGTCTGGGATAACATACAAGACTTCGCTCATCAATTATATTCGCATAACGTTTCGCATGTCTTGTGTGGTATTTACACCGTGTTTTAAGTACGGAGTACAACATACGTACGTAATCGTCTTTGTCGTCGTCGTCGTAGTCATCATCATTATCGAGAACATCATCATCATCATCACCATCATCATCATCATCATTATCATCATCACCACCATCATCATCATCATCATCATCATCTCATCATCATTATCATCATCACCATCGCCATCATCATCATCATCATCACCACCATCATCATCATCATCATCACCATCATCATTATCATCATCATCATCATCATCACCATCGCCATCATCATCATCACCATCATCATCATCGTCATCATTATCATCAACAGTCTTTTGATGGTAATTAAGGATTCAGACATTTGCTCGTCTTCATTTTCTATTCTTGTATTTTTAATTTCTTTTGCTTTTCTTTCTTTCTTTCTTTCTTTCTTCCTTTCTTTCCTGCTTTATCTTTCCTTCTTTACAGTTGTCTTTTTTTTCGTTTTAACTTCATACAATCTCTCACTCTCTCTCTTCCACTCTCCACTCCTCTGCCCCACCCTCCTGCTACTAACTATCTCCCTGCTAAACAGTAAAGAGCTTCTGCTTTCTACAGTGAAAGTGGTGAGAGAAGTGGTAGGGGTGTGTTCGAAAAGAAACACACCACTATTTCCCCCCACTCAACTCCACCCTTCACAAGACATGTGCTTCCTCTTTGTCTAGTTGACAGTTGATTGATTGAGGGTGGTCGGGTTGGTGGGTAGGTGGGTAGGTAAGTGGGTGGGTGCCTGGTTGAGTTGTGATTACTAAGAGGAAGAGAGAATGAGATACATGGGAGAGAGGAAGAGGGATTTAGAGAGTTGAGTACGCCTTCTCTCTGTATCTGTCTGTCTCTCTCTTTCTCTCTCTCTCTCTCTACACACACACACATATGTACATAGAATAAACACATAAACACAGGTTTGTTAGACACACATAAATACATTTATATAAATAAATAAACGTCCCCGTAACTTAGCGGTTCGGCAACGGAGACCGATAGAATAAGTACTAGGCTTACAAAGAATAAGTCCTGGGGTCGATTTGCTCGACTAAAGGCGATGCTCCAGCATGGCCACAGTCAAATGACTGAAATAAGAAAAATAATTATATTCTTTATACATATACATATATATACATAAGTACATGTACATGTGAGTATGTGTGTGTACGTGTGTGTATGTATACACATGTGTGTATGTATATAGATATGTACATGTATTATGTATAACTATAGACAAACAGACAGACAGAGAAAGAATAAGAGATAAATTAAGAGGGAGCCATAAACATACATTTTGTAAGGGATAAGACGAGTAGGGGTTAGATAAGAATTAGGAGGGAGATGATGATAGAGAAGGAACGTTTGCTGGTTGGGAGGGAGTTAAAGACGGATGGGAGAGATGAAGACAGAAGCTGTAAGGAAAACTCTATTGAGGAATAGAGAGCCAGAATTAGAGAGGCATAAGAGAGAGAGAGAGAGGTGTGTGTGTGAGTGTGTGTGTGTGTGTGTGTGTGTGTGTGTGTGTGTGTGTGTGTATGAAAAGATAAGGAGGATTGAATGGATGAATAGATGAATGGTATGAGAACAGCGTCATGAGGGTGGATAGAGGTGGCGACTAGAAATAGTTAGTCTTTGAATACAGTATAGAAGGGGAGGAATGGTGAGAGATTATATAGAGTGAAGGGAGTGGGAGAGGAGAAATAAAAAGTGGAAAAGAAAGAAAGAAAGAGTGTGATAGGATAGTAGAATAAGCATTACATTAGGTGAAGTTGAAGGTGGGGGGAAAAAGTTTTGAAGATAAAAGTAGTGAAATAGTTTTGTGTTTAGAAG
>NW_021823762.1:0-12500 GCF_006345805.1 Octopus sinensis | reverse complement strand
TCCCGTATGCAGACAGGAAGTGCTGAGGCCTTGCCTCCTCTTCCTCCTCTCCTCCCCTGCCCCACACTCATATACCTTCTCTTCCTCACCCTCATCTACCTCCTCTTCCTCCCCCTCGTCTTGCTTTTCCTCACTCTCATCAAACCCCTCTTCCTCCCCTCCCCTCCTCTTCTCCCCTTCTCTTCTTCTCCCTTCATCTCCCCTCCTCACTATATATTGATATTCTGGATTGTCCGATGCTTATTAATGTTTTACCTTTCTCTCACTTTGTGGTAAACTATCAGACCCCTAGTCTAAATTGCGAATTCTCTGTACCCCAGGATAATTCAGCTCTCCACCCGTTAAAAGCCGCCGTTTAAAGAATGAGGATAACAACGTAGCTTTCGCGCCCGCACAACCGCCAGTCTATCGCGTGTGGTGGATGGATCTTCAAGTTGTCACACGCATTCTTAGCAGCTTAGAGTAGGCTCGAATTAGAGATTATTCTTTGTGGCTAATGGCGTGAGTCCTGATTGGAAGAAGAAGAACGACAACAACGGAGCTTATGTAAAAGATCAAACGAGACCTAGGGTTAGGAATCAAAAGCCATTTGAAATTAATGACCACAATGTTGCCAATGGCACAATATTGTGGACACAACTATTCATCTATTTTTCAATTTAATCTTTACCCATTTTTTTCTTTTGGTCCCTTACACTTCAACTTCTATTCTACACAAAAACCAAATTTCAATATCTACCTCTTGCTACTTCATATAACATTACACAAATCTCTATTCTGTATTGGTTTTAAATTTTTGCACAACTCCAGCAAGTTCGGGGAAGGGGTTAAGTCGGTTACACTGAACCTTCCCCTCCTCCTAACCGTGCTCAATTTGTACTTATTTTATAGACCCCAAAAGGATAAAAGGCGAAGTTGACCTCGGCGGAATTTTGACCATTAACATAAAGACGAACGAAATGCTGCTAAGCATTTTGCCCGGCCAACGATACTGCCAACTCAATATTAATGAACTATATTGAGATTCTGCACAGGTTTCGGTGTTATGATATCCTCGTCAATGAAAGATAGAAATCAGCAATACTCATGCGTTCACTAAGTTTTGTATATACTCACCAAATAATAATTTGTTGATGACTTTGTAATAATCCGTGCTGTAATTGCAGCAACACGGGCCGTTGTTTCTTCATAAGAATGGAGTCCATGATACACTTATTACTGATAATGGGTTTATTATGCTTTTGTTTTACTGCGGCTGTGTGGTGAAGGTGCTAATATTTGTAACCTGGAGGTCGTTAGTTAGTTAGTTAATTTTTTAGCTCAAAAAGCAAAAAGTAGGGGGACATGGAGTTATCTATCTATCTATCTATCTATCTATCTATCTATCTATCTATCTATCTATCTATCTATCTATCTATCTATCTATCTATCTATCTATCTATCTATCTCACGCACTCGTGCAGTGTCCAACCATTTCCGACCTGTGGGCTTATGTCGAACGACTGCTGTCACGTGTGGGACGAGTCGGTTTATCAGTTGAGTCTATCGTCAATATCGTCAAGCCTCCTTCTCTCAAACGGGAAGGAAGAGCTATTTTCATAATACTTGTAGCTATGGCGAAAGAATGTATCTGGTGGACGTGCCTGAAAGGATTAGAGGCAAACACTTTCCTCTCTGGTCAATCGCTCATCAACTTTTTCAAGTATCACTTGAAAAGGAAGGTGAGAGTAGAGAGGGCAGTTTTGTCTAGCGACTGTTTCAAAAACAGATGGCTAAATGTAGCAAGGACGGCACGAATAATGACGAAGCCACCTTGAGCATGATCCTATGAACCGTAAAAAAAATTTAATAAAGAGAGTTACTTATTTGTAAATAAATGTTAATATGTGACGTAATTACCCGAGGTTACTGTGGTCTTTTCGTAGGCTTTTCTTTCCACAGATAAACCTCCCCATTTCTTGAGAACTTTTTGCACATTTTTTGAATATATTCCCAACGATTTCGATCCATTTTGATCATTTTCCCTATTTTTTTCTTTTTCTTTTTGTAATTGTCCCCTCTGTGTTTAGCCCTGTGTGGCCAATACAGAAATTATCTATCTGTCTATCTATCTATCTATCTATCTATCTATCTATCTATCTATCTATCTATCTATCTATCTATCTATCTATCTATCAATCAATCAATCAATCAATCAATCTATCTATCTATCTATCTATCTATCTATCTATCTATCTATCTATCTATCTATCTATCTATCTATCGATCGATCGATCGATCTATCCAAATGCACATATATCTTTGTCTATCAAATATAGATAGATAGATAGATAGATAGATAGATAGATAGATAGATAAATAGATAGATAGATAGATAGATAGAGATATATGTGCATTTAAATTTATGTATATATATATATTCATGTTTATCTTTTATCATCAACATTTAGTGATGACTGTCGGAAGCAGTAGTACTCAGTACCACAGTAGATATTAATAGCATATTTATTTTAGTCGAGTCGGCCTCGTGCTGCTCTGGAGTTTCGCTTGTGTGCTCTCACAGTCATTAGACAAGTTGTGGATGAAGACTTTTGACAGAGGTCACACACACACACACATGTATCTATATACAAACGTGTATAGATGCATAATTTCTGTTACAGTGTGAATGAAGCACCATATTGTATTTATCCTCTGATCCCCCCCTTTAAGCCCCTCTTTAATTTTTTAATTTTATTTTATTTTCCTTCCTTCATTCCATTGTCTTTTCCTTTCTTCCTTTTTCACCACCTACACTTCCTTCCTCACCCAATGATAGAAATTCTGTATATGTGTGTGTGTATATATATAATATATATATATATATATATATATATATATATATATATATATATATCATGTTGGATCGTTAGCTCCTACACGCATTTTTTTTTCTCTCCTTGTTTCTTTTCTGTGTATCTTTCTGTCGAAGAGTGTAGGCTCGAAACGTAAAAGACTTGTTTTATTTCTATTCCTGAGCGCCATACTAATACATTTGTTTGTTTGTACTCCACCTGCCTTCGTCTTTTGTTTATTTTCGTAAACCTTCCCGTTATGTATATATATTATATATATATATATAGCGGGAAGGTTTACGAAAAACAGGAATAGAAATAAAACTGGAGTAACGTGAAATAAAGTGTCTTGCTCCAGGACACAACGCGTCGCCAGGAATTGAACTCACGACCTTACGCTCGTGAGCGGAATTCCGTAACCACTAAGCCACGCGCCTTCACACACACACACATACACACACACACACACACACACACACACACACACACACACACACATATATATATATATATATATATATATATATATATACGTAGACATACAAACATGAGAGATTTCTCCATAGACTGGAAAAATGGTGAGTAGCCTTCAATTAGATTTTTGAAACTTATTGGGTTCTCAAAGTAGGTGCCTGCATCCCTTGACCAATCCCAGAGAAACAAGCAGAAAGTGTATTTATATACACAACAAATCCAGTTGCTTAAGACAACTGGAGCTACCAGTTTGCATACTAGTATTTAACACATAGACACATGAGCAAAGATTGATGGAAACGTGTGTGTAATTTTAATACACCATAAAGAAGGTTATGAAATGGCTGTAATCACATGGAACGATAATTCTAGCTTTACCTCTTACATTTACTGGCTTTATGCTTTATATATGTGCTTGTATTCTTTTATTCTCTTATTCTTTTATTTGTTTCAGTCATTTAACTGCGGCCATGCTAGAGCAATAGAAGATGAATTTCGTATTAGACTTTTATTAGGTAGCACATATGTTTCGTCCCATCAGTCTGGGTCTCTTCAAGTACTTTGATAAAGGCTGCTCACGGAGCAGATATATTGCATCAATTTTTGAAATAAAAACTTAGTGATACTCAAGGTCAAACCATCCAGAAGATTCAGCAGATCTTTGGCGATGATGCCAGGAGTAAAACTGGGATCAAAGAGTGGCGTAATCGATTCAAACATGACCACACCTCAGTAGAGAGCGAGGCACTATCTGGTAGGTCATCCACAAGCCGAAACGAGGTACCGATTGAGAAGGTTCGGGGAATAGTCGTGGAAGAGCCTTGTGTAATTAATCCAGGAAATTACTCACGAAGTGGGAATAAGCACAGGATCCGTGCATTCCCTTTTGATGGAGGATTTTTACATGCGGAGAATGACGGCGATAAAATAAAGTCGGACACATTTTGAATGCATCTCCTAGTTCATGCTTTTCTGGTCAAAGACAAAACACCGCTTTACTTGTTCGACAGAATCACTACTCTCCCGATTTGGCACCGTGTGACTTCTGGCTCTTCACCAAACTGAAAACCACGCTGGAAAGGGAAAGGATTTTGAATCACAAAAGGAAATTATGTGAAAAGCGACGGCGAAGTTCCATAGCATTCCAGAGAAGGTACCAGCAGAAGCAGAATTGCTGGCAAAAGGGTGTGAACTCCTAAGGGTGGGGGGTATTTTGAAAGCCGTCCGTCCATCCATCCATCTATCCATCCATCCCATTTTCCGCCTACCAAATCCACTCACATGAATTTGGTCGCCCGAGGCTATTGTAGAAGACACTTGCCAAAGATACCAGGCGGTGGAACTGAACCCGGTAATATATGTTTGAGAAGCAAACTTCTTAACACATTGCCACGTCTGCGCCTGTACCATTAATATTTAAATATTATTATTTTATATATTAATTATTGTTTCTAATTTAGGCACAAGTGGAGGCGCGTGGCTTAGTGGTTAGGATGTCAGCATCATGATCGTAAGATTGTGGTTTCGATTCCTGGACTGGGCGATGCGTTGTGTTCTTGAGCAAAACACTTCACATTGCTCCAGTTCACACAGCTGGCAAAAATGAGTAACGCTGCGATGGACTGGCGTCCCGTCCAGCTGGGGAACACATACGCCATAGAAACCGGGAAACCGGGCCCATGAGCCTGGCTAGGTTTTAAAAGGGTGCATTTATTCTTCACTGCCATATTATTTTATCGGCCTCGGAATAGTGAATGACAAAGAAAGTCGGTGAGATTTGTATACACCAAGTAAAGAGCTGGACGAAATACTGCAAGCCAAAAAGAGAACTTTATATTTTGTTGAGATATGGTCAAGTTCGGAACGCTTTTTGTTACAGATCATCTCGACAATGATTGACCAAATTCTAGACAAACAAAAATTGAACTGCCAGCCAGAGATAAGGCTTCTACATGGTTGCTTGGGTTGCTAGAAATAACAGTCAACTCTTCTTCTTTAAATAACACACCCTGTTGTCTTATCAAATGTAAAGCAGACCCATGCTATAATCCTGATCAGCCCACCCCCACAAAAAAAAAAGAAAAAGAAAAACAAATAGATGATTTCGTCACGGTTGTAACGGCTTTGATCATGTCTTGTTCAATCAGGACTGCAAAATGGACCAAGCGACAACAACGACGATTAGAACAGCAATAACAACGACCACAGCATCAAGGATGATGATGATGACGACGACGACGACGACAACAACAACAATAGCAATCACAACGGCTATCTTTGTCATATTAACTACTCTGCAGTTGTCCAATAGATTCACGCGGACATGTCACGAGTTCAGATCTGCTCTTGTCATTTCGTCCTCTTTTATTATATATATATTTTTTCCATATTCATCTTACACTTAATTTCCTTATTTCATGTTGCCAAAAGAAACAAGGTCATAACAGAAGTCTTCTCGGCTTGCAGCAGCAGCAGCAGCAGGGTTAGCAGCAGCAGTGGCAGTGGCAGCAGCGTATTACGACTTGGCTGCGTTGTTAAGAAGCTCGCTTGAAAACTGGTCGCAGGTTGGTTATTACCACCATACCTCACGTTGACACAAGGGTCTTATACAGCAGACGCGAGTCAACTAAACCCTTCTGAGTGAAATTTGGCTGACGGAAACTGTATGGAAGCCTGCCGGATGTATTATAACTGTGTTTTTAATGCGTTGCCCGTTTTGAGACCTCCCGCTTTTGGAGGAGTCCACTGTAAAAGCTGAGAGGCTAGGTCGCTGGTCTGGAGATAATTTGCTCCCTTCTTTCTTCTGTCAAGTATTAGAAGAATCTGAGGAAGGGTCGTGAAGGCAAATCTTCCTCTTCAGGGAGCAGATAGATTGGCCCTTGATAAATGCATACACACACGCCCACACTCTCATGCACACGCATACACACGCACGCATACGCTCACACGTACATACACACTCACATGTACATATTTATAATCGTAGATGTATTGTATAGGTACCATTATTGCCGTTATCACGACCACCATCATCGTCGTCGTCGTCATCATCGTCGTCATCAGCATCATCACCCTCACCATTAGCACCGCCAGCACTAGCACCACCGGCATCAACACCAGCACCAGTGCTACCACCACCACCACCCCACCACCACCATCATCACCATCATCATCATCATCCTCATCATCATCACCCTCACCACCACCAACACCATCACTACCACCACCAACACCAGTACCACCACCATCATCATCATCCTCATCATCACTATCAATACCACCCTCACCCTCACCAACACCACCACCACCACCACTACCACCACCACCACCACCATTCTCATCCCTATTGTTCCCTTTCATACATTAGTGTCCTCATCCCGCCACCGTTGGCCCCTTAACAAAGACGCCATGTCATCTATCAATATTCATAGATTCTCCAACCTCGGTCGAATCGCAGACGTTTGCGAAGTAAAACACAATATCAAATGACACCTTCTTCTCTCTTTCTCTTCTTCTTCTTCTTCTTCTTCCTCCCCCCTCCTCCTCCTGCTCTACTTTCGTTGTTGTAACTATTGCTAATGTTCTTTCGTTTTGTTGTTGTTGTTGTTGTTGCTGCTGTTTTATTCATAGTCTTGTCGTTGTTGCTATATTCATCGTATTTGTTCTTACCAACATTGTTGTTGTTGTTGTTGTTGTTGTTGTTCTTCTTCTTCTTCTTCTTCTTCTTTTCATTCTTCTTCTTCTTCTTCTTCTTTTTCTTCTTCTCCTACATCTTTTTTCTTCTTCTTCTCCTACATCTTCTTTTTCTTCTTTTTCTTCTTCTTCTTCTTCTTCTTTTTCTTCTTCTACATCTTCTTTTTCTTCTTCCTCTTTTTCTTCTTTCTTTTCTTCTTTTCTTCTTCTTCTTCTTTTCTTCTTCTTTCTCTTCCTCTTTTTCTTCTACATCTTCTTCTTCTTCTTCTCTTCTTCTTTCTTCTTCTACATCTTCTTCTTCTTCTTCTTCTTCCTCTTTTTCTTCTTCTACATCTTCTTCTTCTTCTTCTTCTTCCTCTTTTTCTTCTTCTACATCTTCTTTTTCTTCCTCTTTTTCTTCTTCTACATCTTCTTCTTCTTCTTTTTCTTCTTCTACATCTTCTTTTCTTTCTTCTTCCCTCTTTTTCTTCTTTTTCTTCTTTTTCTTCTTCTTCTTCTTCTTCTTCTTCTCCTACATCTTCTTTTTCTTCTTTTTCTTCTTCTTCTTCTTCTTCTTCTCCTACATCTTCTTTTTCTTCTTCTTCTTCTTCTTCTTCTTCTTCTTCTTCTTCTTCTCCTACATCTTCTTCTACATCTTCTTTTTCTTCTTTCTTCCTTCTTCTTTTTCTTCTTCTTCTTTTCCTTTTCCTTCTTCTTCTTCTTCTTCTTCTTCTTCTTCTTCTTCTTCTTGTCCTACATCTTCTTTTCTTCTTCTTCTTCTCCTACATCTTCTTCTACATCTCTTTTTCTTCTTTCTTCCTTCTTCTTTTTCTTCTTCTTCTTCTTTTCTTTTTCTTCTCTTTCTTCTTCTTCTTCTTCTTCTTGTCCTACATCTTCTTCTTCTTCTTTTCCTTTTTCTTTTCTTCTTCTTCTTCTTCTTCTTCTTCTTCTTCTTCTTCTTCTTCTTCTTCCTTCATACCTTCTTAAAAAATGTTCAAGAACTTTTCTGCTATCCCTACTCTTCCTTTCAACCACCACCACCACCACCACCACTACGGCCATCACCACCACCACTACTACTACTACTACTACTACTACTACTACTACTACAACACACTCATAGAGACACAGGTACAAACTATCATATCCACACACATGCACACACACACACATATATATACACACTCTCGCGCACACACACACACCATACATTGAGTCAGTCATGGCCACAAGCACTGACACACATACACAACCATACATATTGACAGTCTCTCTCTCTCTCTCTCTCTCTCTCTCTCTCTTACGCACACACACGCACACACACATACACTCATACATTTACATTTACACTCACTCAGATAATATAACACACACACATATACACACACACACACACACACAACACACCCATGCACTTACACTCATAGGCACATACAATACGACGATACGCATACACAGTCGTCCGCAGCCGACGTAGCTCTGTCAGTGTCGTCCTGTAATTGTTGCGAGAGAATGATGTGATTGTATGAATGGTCAAAGCAAAAAGATTGTGACTCGTAAAATGTCTTCGCAAAACCAAAGACAGCTGCCGCTGGCAGAATATCTATTGGACCAGCTTCACAAACGATTTCCTCATTTAGCAATGGTCGTTTGTCATTATTCGCCATTGCCCTGCATTCTCTCTCTGCCTCTCTCTGCCTCTCTCTGCCTCTCTGTCATTCGATCTCTCTGTCTCTCTGTCTTTCCCTCGTTGTCGAACTCTCAGTCTATCTATCTATCTATCTATCTATCTATCTATCTATCTATCTATCTATCTATCTATCTATCTATCTATATCTATCTATCTATCTGCCTGTCTATCTATATATCTATCTATCTGTCTGTCTGTCTGTCTGTCTGTCTGTCAGTCTGTCTTTCTCTCTGCCTGCCTGACTGAACCATGCGCTTTCACACACACACACACACACACATACACACACACCACACACACACACACACACACACACACACACACGCAGAGGACAGTGGTACAACAATGCACCAATATTTACTGGAAATAGTAGTTGATAATATACGACACTTCACTATATAAATATACAGGCAAAGATGTTTGCAGGCGGCGAGCATGAAAAATTTCATCTTACCTGTAGGAAGAACATTAAATAAATAAATGTACAACCCAGGTGTGGATAATCTAGGACCTAGGTTTCGAACTTTCCAAATCACATTTGTTAACGTAAATTTGATTAGTTTTATCGGCTAGATTCACTTCGACAAAATCTCAAATGTCGTTACATATATATATATATATATATATATATATCAAATTATATATACAACTGAAAGAGCTACCAAAAGTATAATGCTATTACGATACTAGAACAGACATATTTATGAAATAAGCCATGTATTTTAAAGCAATCTTTTAGGCTCTGTTTATGTGTTATATATAATTTTTTTTTAAATCAGGGACTCTGGTCAACAAGAAAATAAGAAAAAAATACAAATGTACGTATTTATGTCTGTGTGTTTGTTGTGTGTGTGTATGTGTGCACGCGCTTGTGTGTGTGTGTGTGTGTGTTTCTATGTATGTAACAATGTTTTTCAAGGTTTTTATGACACTGGAGCATTAGAAATGAAAATTTTAGAATCTCACCCAGTTGTAGACTCATTAATCCTGCCGCAAGCGATTTTAATACTGTTAACATAAAACGATCTCACAAAAAAAAAAAAAAAGTGTCAACGCTAACAAAGCAGTTGACAAATTCGAATCTGTAGAACAAACACCGCAAGAGTCAGAAACGTGGTGAAAACGATTAGAACAGAAAACGCAAATTGAAATCTATCCGGTTTGATGTCGTCGATATCATTATTTTTATGATTTCTTATTGTTTAACATAGACTTGCTCAGAACAGGCAGTGTAAATCCACGTGACCTAGGGCCGCCTTGCAACAACGCCATCTGCTCAATGACCTCAAATCAACGAGCTCTCATGTCCATTTCTAGTGGACGCGAGATTTACTTATTTCTCGGGGAGTGGGTATGGGGATGGAACTGCAGTGTTGTTCTGGAGAGGGCTGGTCCCCATGATAAGGGCCATCTTCCTGAACCCAATAGGTAAATTGGTGGTCCTCGATGTGAACTGGAGCGACGAGGGTGCTTTCAGACGTCTGGAGGTTTTTCTTGGAACGCCTCGACCTTTTGTGCTAATATGTGATTGAAACACCATTTTGGAAGCATGCAAAATCCTTTAAACCTGCTCAAACGTTTCCACTGATAGGTGTCGACTGGATTTTCCGAATGTGCCAGAGTCGAGATGAACGAACTGCATCGAAATTTTTAGGTCATATCGATGATGACTGGGTCAACTACCAATATTTGGCGGCCGTTCTTACAGCGGCCAGTTTTGGATCCGCTTTACGTGACTGTTTCGACTCGATGTACAGCGACATTTGTTCGATAGTTCGGGTGAATGGTTATATATTGGAGCCATTCAGCATCACGCATTCAGTCCGCCAAGGGTGTCTCCCACCACATCGTTACTTCTGTATATACTGCGGAAACTGGACGCATTGAGAGACATCCCATGCGAACTATGGTGTGGGGAAACCGTGTCGGCATTCGTAGACGAGGTCACCGTCACAGTGTTGAACAAGACACAATCAGCACCGATCTAAAAATATACGAGGCAGTAATAGGAGCAAAAATTAGAAGTTAGTGGGCATATAGCTCGGCACTTGGAGAGGCAGGTCCATACCTTTCAATAACGTCATGGGACGCTGGAAGGAAGGACCGGCTAAATTTCTCGGAGTCTGGTTTGGTCTCGATCTCCAGACGGAAAACTGGGAAGAGGTAACGATCAGGGTGACCAATGTCGCCAAGAAATAGGGCTGAAAGAGAGCTATCTCTGAAAATTTGGGCAGAGGTGACAAATCCTTACATTACATCCGTTATATATTACTGTCTGCCCATTGTACCTCAGTTTATGTCTGACCAAACTGGAGTGCATATTCTTCCGCTTTCTGTGGGCTGGACGCGCTCCGCTGGTCATACGCTCCATTCGCTGTCAACACTTGCTTGCTGAATGGCGGTTTGGGTATGCGTAGATACTATGCATAGACGCACTGAGGCTACGATGTCTCCAGCACTTCCGTGTCAGTGAGTAGGTGTAGTCGCTCTTTCCAGACTCGCTGGATGTGGTAAGAATGTTGATGTTAGAATTAAAATCTTTCAAGATTTTACTTTTTACACGCCTTTTATGAAACTCCACATTGCCTTGTCTTGTACCGTCTCCAATATCTATCTATCCATCCATCCATCTATCTATCTATCTATCCATCTCTCTCTCTCTCTCTCTCTATATATATATATATATACACACACACACACATACATTATTACTATATTGTATGTGTGTTGACGTATATGATTGATTACGCATGGATTTATTTACACATTTTTCTGCTTATATATATATATATATATATGCACATGTATACACACACACATATATATATATATACATACATACATATATGTGTGTGTGTGTGCGCTTGTGTGTGTGTGTGTAAATAAATATATATATGTGTTGTGTACATATGCTTATATGTATAGAGACACGCACACACCTATACATACATACATACATCTATATTATATATATATATATATATATATATATATATATATTATTTCAAGAAGAGAGAGAGAAGGGAAGAGAGAGAGGAGAAGAGAGAGAGAGGAAGAGAGAGATAAAGAGAAAAGTGAGAGGGAGGGAGAGAGCAATGTTTGTTCACCTGGTCCGGCAACCGTTCGTTACCCGTTGATACTGAACAAAGATAACAGTAGAAAGTTATGTTGATTAACAAGACTCCTGTGTGTTATCATCGCAGGTGAGGCTGTTCCTACACTCTTCTCATTATGTTACCAACTAAAGAGCAACATTAAACAACAGCCTCCTGCACTTATGGTCGTGCAGTGCACCAGCATATACCAAGCATATTTAATGGGTATCAGACTGCGAAATGCTAAATGGAGGTTGGGCTGACAATAACTTCAGACTGGAGCAAATTACATTGTTTTAATAAAATCTTTTGGAACCAAGACATTGGTATTTATTGCGAAAATGAGTGCATTAGAAGTCTGTGGTTTCAAGACTAGAATTTAAACGAAGAATTTATAGCAATTTGTCTGCTATATTCTGCCAGTAGTAATTTAGTTGGTAGTCGTACGCATGGCTGTGTGGTTAGGAAGATCGCTTTGCAGCAGTTTGTCTTCGTGTTCGGCCCCACTTGAGCGGTAACTTGGGCAAGTGTTTTGTACAATATCCCCGGACCGAGAAATCCCTTGCGGGAGTGAATTTGAGGACGGAAACTGAATGGAAGCCCGTCCCATAAGTATATGTATGCATGTTAAATCGTTAATCCAGACACGTCATTTTTTCTCTCTCTCTCCTTTTTATTTTACCTCCCTCCATTTTCTTTCCCTATTCCTTTCCTTTAAAGGCACTAGGTTCGAAA
>NW_021823761.1:0-17500 GCF_006345805.1 Octopus sinensis | reverse complement strand
ATATATATATGTGTGTAAGTATGTATGTATGTATATTTGAAATTTACAGGAAAACAAAAGACGAAGACAGGTGTACGAACAACAAACAGGTGTATTACGTTTCGAGCCTACGCTATTCAATAGGGAGGAATAAGAGAAAATAAACAGAGGGAGAAGTAGAAAAACTTGTGCATTTAGCAGTCAAGCATGGCGACTATACACACTCACACACACAGACATACACACACACACACACACACACACACACTAGACAGGCATCCCGGTGTTGCCCTGTTTTATGACATACAGCCACATGTATTATTTGGGGTTGGGGAAGGATAAAATATTTAGAACGTGTTTTTGGCGGGAAATCCTGAATCGAAAACATAAGAACCGGAAGAAAATTAGGAAAAAATAAAGGATGGGGCGTAAATGTCACCTCAAACATGCTAGAAACAATAGGTAAAGGACAGGATTTCTGGGAAGACTTCCCTTTAAGTTTATATCGAAGATCAGTTTTCTAAATACGCTCATCACAAATACGAACTACAGAATGGAAAGATGTCGTTTCAATTGAACTTGAGCTGGAAATTTGCGCGTGCAACAGCAAGAAATAACATAATTCATACAGAAGTTTTACTGAGAGAGAGAGAGAGATGGAGAGAGATAGAGGGAAAGAGAGAGAGAGAGAGAGTGTGTGTGTGTGTGTGTGTATGTGCGCGCGTCTACCAAGGGAAGTTATATTATGGCATTCTTTCATTTGAAATAGCAAAGTTGTCGACTCAATCATATGGGATCATATGACTGTTCGTAAAATTCCGTAAAAATATATTATTTTTTTATTCTTGGAGAGAGCAGAGATGGAAAGAGAGGAGAAAAGGGAAAGGTGACATTTGCTCTGAAGTGAGAGCAGGAAGTGAAAGAGAGGAGAAAGTGAAAGATGGACGTACGTGTATATAAAATGGACGTGTGCGTGTGTGTATGTGTGTGCGCCTGCGTGCGGGTGCGTAAGACTGAGAGAAAGAGAGAGAAAGAGAGAGTGAAGGTGTGTGTTGTCATGTATGTATTTTTTGCATGTGTGTGTAAGTGGCACTCTTTCACTTTCTCACACACATTATTTTTCATATAGACGTACATAATTTCATATTCATACATTTTTTTGCATGTATGTGTACGTGTCCGTGTGCCTGAGAGAGAGAGAGAGAGAGAGAGATAGAGAGAGAGAGAGAGAGAGTGTGTGTGTGTGTGTGGGGGGGTAGTGACTATATTTCCACATAACTTATAGAGATTCTTTTAATGAGTGACTAATTCGTATAAACATTACGTGCATTATTCAGACAGCGTCACTTTCGTAATGCAACACTTTGTAATTTTGGTTCAAATTGAAAGTGAAACCTGGCCGTTGTAGAGCAGTGTCTTTCGAATAACTATAGCAGGTTGTTGCGATAACGTAGAAAATATGTAAATGAAAATGAAGTTTGTTTGGTAGCCGAAAGATTACTGAATCTTTTGATACCCAAAACGTCAAAATCAGTTTTCGAATGTATAAGGAACATATGCGTGCTCACACACACACAAAGTGAGAGGAAGCTGTGGCGAAAGAGTCAGCAGAAGTTCGCCATTACCTTCTGCCGGAGCTGCGTGGGGCCTAGGTGTTTTGCTCATAAACATGAGCACACCTAACGCTCGGTGTAAGGTTCGAACCCGCGATCCCTTGACCGCGAGTCCGCTGCTCTAACCACTAGGTCATATGCCTCCTGGCAACATTTTACTATATCTATATATACGAACCAATTACCCCTACTCTCTATGTACCTAGGTGTAACACACACACAAACTCTGTCTCTTTCTTTCTCCCTTTCTCTCTTCATTTCTGTCTGTCTGTCTGTCTGTCTGTCTGTCTCACGTTCCTGCTCTCCGTACTTGTCTCTCCCTCTCTCCCTCTACTGTCTACCGACCTCACTCTGTGTTGCTAGCGCACTGTACGTCAACATTTAAACAATTTATCTATCTATCTATCTATCTATCTATCTATCTATCTATCTATCTATCTATATCTATCTATCTATCTCTCTCTCTCTCTATATATATATAATAAGCTATATATCTATCTATCTATCTATCTATCTATCTGTCTATCTATATCTATCTATCTATCTATCTATCTATCTATCTATCTATTATCTATCTATCTATCTATCTATCTATCTGTCTATCTAGTTGGCAAGCAAGCTAGCTAGTTTTATAGCTCTTTCCCCTCCCCCATCTCTCTCTCTCTCACTCTCTCTCTCTCTCTTCTCTTTCTCTCTCTCTCCTCTATATACATACCGACCTAGTTTATGTAAGTGTTATGTATAAATGAATTGTGACCCCAAAATTCATACGTCTTTGTGTAATTCTGCGTGTGCGCGCTTCTGTGTAGGTGTACTGTGTCAAAGTAGAAGGTATGCATATCAAATTATGGCTTTCTTTTCACCTGTGTAGGCTAGCTGACTAGTTTATGAATATACATCTGCTCATACATACGACACACACACACATACACACATATGTACACAGACGCCCACATACAAACACACACTCACATATACATGTATGTATGTATGTATGTATGTATGTATGTATGTATGTATGTATGTATGTATGTATTTATTTATATGTGTTCATGTGTATATCTACAAATGTATATATATACATATATTTATTCTTATCTATATAAAATATATATATGAATATATATATTATATATATATATATATATATTATATATATATATGTATGTATGCATATATGTATGTAGCCCCAACCCACACACCACACACACATATATATATATATATAGATACATATGACGAGGTGTATGTGGTTTCGTGTACATATTAATATATCTATATATGTGTTGTGTGTTGTGTGTGTGTGTGGTGTGTGTGTGTGTGTGTGTGTGTGAAATATATACACATTTAAGTTCGTATGCATGTATCGTAATCCAGTATGTCTGAAGCCTAACTGTTTAGTGCTCGGGAACAGTGTCAAATGAAGTATTTCGCCTGATCTATCGTTCCCTCGATCCGGTAATCGAACCCACACACTTGCATTCTTGAGCTCAGCAGCATAACCACTAAGTTCCCGCCCGCTGTTTGTCAACCGATGTTGGTGCGCATGCGTCCTCGTAACTTAACAGTTCGGGAAAAATAGACCGATAGACTCTCTTTACTCTTTTACTTGTTTCAGTCATTTGACTGTGGACATGCTGGAGTACCGCCTTGAGTCGAGCAAATCAACCCCAGGACTTATTCTTTGTAAGCCCAGTACTTATTTTATCAGCCTTTTTTGCCGAACCTCTAAGTTACTGGGACGTAAACACACCAGCATCGGTTGTCAAGCGATGCTGGAGGGACAAACACAGACACACACATATACATACATATATACGACGGGCTTCTTTCAGTTTCCATCTACCAAATCCACTCACAAAGCTTTGGTCGTCCCGAGGCTATAGTAGAAGACACTTGCCCAAGGTGCCACGCAGTGGAACTGAACCCGAAACCATGTGGTTGGCAAGCAAGCTACTTACCACACAGCCACTCCTACGCCTAATGCCCAAGATAAAAAAATATGTCGTAGCGTTGATTCGATCGACCAAAAGTTTTTGGAGCGGTGCCCCAGCGTGGCCGCAGTCTAAAAGCTGAAACAGGTAAAGAAGCTGAAAGAACACAAGAGATAAAAGCTAACACCTTTCCTTGATACCCTTTAATGCAAAAATACTCCAATTGTATGTGTGGTAATAGGGAACTAAGTGTATTTTAAGGCGTTCACCATCGAGTCGAATGATTTTGACTTTGGAATTTTCAGTACCTTGTTGATGTAATTTCTATTTTCTGCCATTACTCTTTTACTCTTTTACTTGTTTCAGTCATTTGACTGCGGCCATGCTGGAGCACCACCTTTAGTCGAACAAATCGACCCCGGGAATTATTCTTTGTAAGCCCAGTACTTATTCTATCGGTCTCTTTTGCTGAACCGCTAAGTGACGGGGACGTAAACACACCAGCATCGGTTGTCAAGCAATGATAGGGGGACAAACACAGACACACAAACATATACACGCACACATATATATATATATATATATATACATATATACGACAGGCTTCTTTCAGTTTCCGTCTACCAAATCCACTCACAGGGCATTGGTCGGCCTGAGGCTATAGCAGAAGACACTTGCCCAAGGTGCCACGCAGTGGGACTGAACCCGGAACCATGTGATTGGTAAGCAAGCTACGTACCACACAGCCAGTACTCCTGACATTGTTTAACATTTGCTATTGATGTGGAGGTGCGTGGCCTAGTGGTTAGGGTGTTGGATTGATGATCGTAAGATTGTGGTTTCTGTCCACGTTGCGTGCAGCTTGGCTTCCTCCAGTTCCCTGTAGACCTGTCTCTCTGGGAGACGTGCGTCGGACATTCGAAACAAGGTGATACTGTGAATATGTGAGAAAGGTGGTTGTTATTTCTAGCAGGTCGTATGTATGTATGTATGTATGTATGTATGTATGTATGTATGTATGTATGTATGTATGTATGTATGTATGTATGTATGTATGTATGTATGTATGCATGCATGTATGTATGTATGTATGTATGTATGTATGTATGTATGTATGTATGTATGTATGTATGTATGCATGTATGTTAAGGTTAAGGTTAAGGAGGGGGTCGACACTTTTGAGAGAGCACGTATCCAGCATGAAGAACTTAAGCGAGCTGCGCGAAGGGGCACGGCTCGTATAGTGAATGGGGAAAGCTTGGTCTGCCATGTTTGCAGTCGTGTATGCTTGTCAAGAGCAGGGCTCATTAGCCACCAACGGAGCCGCAAATGCAAAATATAAGTTAGTCCTAGAACGCACAATGTTCCTGAAGGTCGGCAATGGTCTTCCTCGGTCACGAGTGGACGGCCATCATATATGCATGTATGTATGTATGTATGTATGTATGTATGTATGTATGTATGTGTGTATGTATGTATGTATGTATGTATGTATGTATGTATGTATAGATCTTTAGCTGGGCTAAAAAGTCACATTCGATCACAGCACCAGTAACAGTTAAGCTTCGTGCAATGGCCATACGCAATAACGAGGGGGCAGCCATTATGTATGTATGTACGTATGTATGTATGTATGTATGTATGTATGTATGTATGTATGTATGTATGTATGTATGTATGTATGTACGTACGTATATATGTATTACTTTGTTCAGGTTATTTCTATAGATATTCTATAGAAATTATCGTCAGCACTGATTTTTATTGCTCCGTTTTGTATAAAAGACGTCAGATGTCAAAAAACAATGAAAATGTGTTATGGGCGAACATGCCATATTTCGTGGGGGTTTACCCCTTCATCAGCCCCCATCTAATCCATTAATCATACTCGAACACATTGCTTAAATGCCTACTATATATATAGCGGTGGATATACCAATATTACATATGTTATATGGTTGTATGTGAATGCGCAATGGCCCAGTGGTTAGGGCAGCGGACTCGCAGTCGGAGGATCGCGGTTTCCATTCCCAGACCGGGCGTTGTGTGTGTTTATTGAGCGAAAACACTTAAAAGCTCCCCGAGGTTCCAGCAGGGGGTGGTGGCGACCCCTGTTGTACTCTTTCTCCACAACTTTCTCTCACTCTCTCTTCCTGTTTCTTGAGTAACGTTGCGATGGACTGGCGTCCAGTCCAGCTGCGGGGAACATATACGCCATAGAAACTGGGAAACCCGGGCCATGAACCTGGCTCGGCTTGAAAAGGGCGACGTTTATCGCTATATGGTTACATAACGAAATACCGCGTGACTACAAATCATTAGTTTCTATGTATGTACAAACGTGTGTGTGTACGCATATATGTACAGAGAGTCCTTAAAATTTTCGAGAAAACTGTCTCTTGGTTATACGAGTGTGATGTGCCTACACATTGAAGGTATCTATTTGGGAGTCGTGAAAAGTTATGTTGATCCCACTCGGTCAAAACTGACATTGCGTAGCCGGCACCTGACGAGGGTAGAGATATAGCAGACTACAGCTATCATAGTTTAGACATCATGGGTATACAGTATCGTTAAAATAACAAACAATTTCGCCTTTACTGTTGCCATATCAGGGTCGATAAATAAAGTACCTGTGTCTTTCTTTCCTTCTATATTTCTCTCTCACTTTCTCTCTCGTTCATTCTTATTTCTTTATTGCCCACAGGAGGCTAAACATAGAGGGGTCAAACAAGGATAGACAAAGGGATTAAGTCGATTACAGTACGTAACTGGTACTTAATTTATCGACCCCGAAAGGATGAAAGGCAAAATCAACCGCGGTGGAATTTGAACTCAGAACGTAACGGCAGACGAAATACCAATTGCTTTACTACCCACAAGGGACTAAACACAGAGGGGACAAACAAGGACAGACAAAGGGATTAAGTCGATTACATTGACCTCAGTACGTAACTGGTACTTAATTTATCGACCCCGAAAGGATGAAAGGCAAAGTCAACTTCGGCGGAATTTGAACTCAGAATGTAACGGCAGACAAAATATCTATTGCTTTACTACCCACAAGGGGCTAAAAACAGAGGGGACAAACAAGGACAGACAAAGGGATTAAGTCGATTACATCGACCCCAGTACGTAACTGGTACTTAATTTATCGACCCCGAAAGGATGAAAGGCAAAGTCAACCTCGGCGGAATTTGAACTCAGAACGTAACGGCAGACGAAATACAGTTAAGAATTTCGCCCGGTGTGCTAACGATACTGCCAGCTCGCCGCTCTCTCGTCCATTCTTGTCACATTCTGTCAATCTGATTAGATGTGCGAATTACGTTAAACGTATGTGTCTGTTTAATTTCATGAATATGGGATTCAGTGGTTCGAACGAACACCAGAATGCCCATCGTCAAAAATCGATGGAGATTCATTCGCTGATGTCCCAGCAGTTGAACGACAGCGGCTGAGCTTCTCGATCGACCATTTTAGACGTGTGTGCGTGTATGTGTGTGTGTGTGTGTGTGTGTGTGTGAGTGTGTGTGTGTGTGTGCGTGTGTGTGCATGCCTTTTTACTCAAACTAGGAAGAGACAACAGCGGTGAGAATTATAAAACCTGGTGGGAAATTAACAGATGTTGTTGCCAGAAATATGCCAACATACGATTCCAAACACACAGTCTTCAGTGTCACGTAATAATAATAATAATAATAATAATAATAATAATAATAACAATAATAATAATGGTTTCAAATTTTGGCACAAGACCAGCAAAGTTCGGGGGAGGGGGTTAAGTCGATTACATCGACCCAAGTGCTCGACTGGTACTTTATTTTATCGACCCCGAAAGGATGAAAGCTAAACTCGACCTCGGCTGAAGTTGGACTCAGAAATTGAAGATGAATGAAATGCCGCTAAGCATTTTGTCCGGCATGCTTACGATTCTGTCAGCTCACCGCCTTAATAATAATAATAATAATAATAATAATAATAATAATAATAATAATAATAATAATAATAATAATAATATAATAATAATAATAATAATATAATAATAATAATAATAATAATAATAATAATAATAATAATAATAATAATAATAATAATAAAATAATAATAATGCCGATTCTGCAACGACATGATTGAAACAGTGGACCACCTAATCTCTGGATGTAAAGTCTTAGCACCAGTGGAGTATAAATTAAGACATGACAGAGTTGGCCAATATCTCCACTGGCTAATAAGTCGGCATTACAATATCAAAACTGCCGACAAGTGGTATAATCACCACCCTGAGGCTGTAACTGAAGGAGAAAATGTAACCATTCTGTGGGACTTTCCAGTACATACAGACCGAACCATCAAGGCAATAAACCAGATATTGTTGTTAAAAAGACCAAAACAATAAAGTTTGCTTATTGATCGACATGAGCATCCCCTGTGGTCATAATATCTCAGCGAAAGAGTTTGACAAGCTCAGAAAATATAAAGACCTACTCATTGAAATTGAGAAAATGTGGCATCTCAAGGCGGTTACAATACCAGTGATCGTAGGAGCACTAGGAATGATCAAGAAGGGAACCGAAAATTATATGAGAATGATCCCTGGCTTACATCCCTGCAAGAAGTGCAAAGATTGTCTTAACTGGTACATCACACGTATGAGAAGAGCATTGTCGATGTGAGAACTGTTGCTGCTCATGTATTTTAATTTAACTTCAAAAAAAAAAAAAAAAAAAAATGAACGAACTACTGAGTTGGTTTAATGGCTACCCAAATATATATGAGTTCTTTTGCCCTAGGAGTCGGGAAGACCACTCGGCAAGAAATGATAGCAATTTGAAAGAAGAAAAAAAAAAGTAATAAAATAATAAAATAATAATAATAATAATATAATAATATAATGCAGTACAAGGCAGTGGCTCTCATGGCTTCTGATCTTAATTTGGAAGTGTTATAATGTACTTGTTTGTTTCTGGTATAAAAGATGGGCTACAGCAAATATTCTGCTCAATACCACAGATTTGCTTGTCATTTGTTTGACCTTAACCAGTTGAGCATGTCCCTTAGTGGCTGACGATATGTGCATCTCTGATCACGAGCAGAAGTAGTGGGGGAGCATCATGGCCATGTGTTGAGAGGGATTCTTTGGGGTTTGAATAACTCACCTCTGGAAACATGGGTGGTTCTTTCAACAACCTTAAACAATCCTTATTCAGGGACCTTTTGAGCGGGATGGGCTACTCAACCTGAAGAAAATTCTAACTGGGCCCCACCTGCAAGGTCATGTGCTGTTTATCTTGATATGAGATCCCCATGTCGCGCACATATGGTTGTGATGCATGTGCCTGGTGTACCTTTATCAGACGGGTAGTCATGATGGGTATATTGGGCTTCGTATATTTTACCCCAGTGTCACTTTGATGGCATGCACTGCTCTCTCACTCAATAATAATAATAATAATAATAATGATAGTTTCAAATTTTGCCACAAGGACACAAATGGGTGGGAGATGAGTCGATTACATCGACCACCAGTGTTTAACTGGTACTCATTTTATCGATCCCGAAAGGATGAAATGTAAAGTCGACCTCGACGGAATTTGAATTCAGAACGACGTAGCAACGGGCCTAATACCGCTAAGCATTTCGTCCACCGCACTAACGATTCTAACCAGCTCGCCGTCTGAATAATAATAATAGTAATGATAATAATAATGATAATAATAATATTAATAATAATAATAATAATAATAATAATGATGCTGATTTTTAACCTTGGCATATAACTTGCGATTTTGTTTTCGTTGGAGGATGAGAGAATTGGCGTAAGGATGAAATGTTAGCGAGCCGAACGAAATGATTTTTTGTCCGCCTTTACGTTCTGATTTCAAATTCCACTGCCGTCGACTTCCATCTTTCGGGAGTTGATAAGATTAGTACCAGTTGGGCTCAGGGATCCATGTAGGTGACTACCCACCTTCATTTCTACATGTGCCTAGAGTAGAAAGGATACTATGTTATATTATATCAAACGTTGACAATTCTTGACTTAGCTGTTTACCATGGTCGTGTACACTAGAGCCAGAAGAGGAAACCTTGAATGGACTGACAACTTTTGGTAGACTATAGGATCACATATATACATGTACATATGCACACGATTGCACACTTATGCTAACGTACTCATAGGTGCAGGAGTGGCTGTGTGGTAAGTAGCTTGCTTACTAGCCACATGGTTACGGGTTCAGTCCCACTGCGTGGCACCTTGGGCAAGTGTCTTCTGCTATAGCCCCGGGCCGACCAATGCCTTGTGAGTGGATTTGGTCAAATGACTGCAACAAGTAAAAGAGTAAAAGTGTAAGAGTACACTCACACACACATATATTTATGGAATTTCCCATCGAAGGTAGCATATCAGTGTTCTCATTTCACTGAATGACCAGCACAAATGATTTGTTTACAGTGATCAAATTCATGGGCTGTACACTATTTCACCCCATCCATCACGATCGACGCTGGTTGAACAGGTTCACGGTGTATCACACGGGTGTCGAGGTGACCGTAGAGCAACACATCACCGAGCGTTTTGCTCAAGAACACAACACAACGCAGAACACCCGGTAACGATCGCGATCGTGAATGCAACCCTCATACAATATTCTTTTAAGACGGCGAGCTGGCAGAAGCATGAGCACGCCGGGCGAAATGCGTAGCCGTATTTCGTCTGCCGTTACGTTCCGAGTTCAAATTCCGCCGAGGTCGACTTTGCCTTTCATCCTCTCGGGGTCGATAAATTAAGTACCAGTTACGCACTGATGTCGATATAATCGACTTAATCCCTTTGTCTGTCCTTGTTTGTCCCCTCTGTGTTTAGCCCCTTGTGGGTAGTAAAGAAATAAATATTCTTTTATTTGTTTCAGTCATTTGGGGCTGCCGCCATGCTGGAGCACCGCCTTTAGTCGAGCAAATCGACCCCCAGGATGAGAATGGTATTAAAAAGCTTCCGTAGCCAGATATGAACCCTATTGAACAACTCTGGGGCATAATGGACAGGGCACGCCGTAAAAGCATCCTCAAAGCCAGATCTGGTGAGATTATTGCATGAAACTTGGCAAGAAATTCCGCAAGAGAATATTCACCATCTGATCAGTAACATGTCCAACAGAGTCCTTGCATTGAAAAATGCAAAGGGCATATCTACTAAATATTAGGTAGTCACATTATAGCAATTAATAAGTAATTTCAATGTATAATTTCAGATTTAAATAAATTTTGAAGATTATAAGGGTGTCTATTTATTTTTCTTATGTCTGTGTACATATGAGGCGTTTAGTAACAGACTGTCGTAAGCGTCACAACTTAAAAACCGAGAAAAACTCAAGCAGTCTCGCGACTTTCAGAATGCGATATCTCAGCAAGGAATGAAGTTAGGAAGCTGGTTCTGGTCTTAAAATGACCGTGAAGACCTCCTCTAACCACTGCATCTACGTACAATTAGCTATTTATGCATGCATCTGAAAGTTGAAACAATGACTGCGTTTTTCTCATTTTGTAGAATATACCGGTACTATAGAATGGTGTATCGCATTGCATATTATAGCTATAATACCGTGGAAAAACGTATAGAGACCCCACAAAGGTATTTTTGTGTTTTAATATACCAAGGTAAGTATTTTTAAGAGGTAAGACAAGATAACAAGATGATAACGAGGAATAGTAGAGAATGAGCCATAACACCTCAAAAAACAATACAGGGAACATACCAAAGTTATTGATTGAGTGAGCGTGGTTATGAAGGTGCGTTACTAAACTTTCTGGTCCGAGATAGGGTGAGCGAGCGTCATGTCAATAGCGTCGAGGTACAATTCTTTTCAGCCGGATTTTCGGCCTTATTGCAAGCCTCACCGGTCCTTCCTCCCAACTTTTTCAGATTCTAGATATCGAGACAAAGAAAATGATATACTAACCTCAAAAATGGCCGGGGTCGCTCTTACGACTCTTACTAAACGCCTCATATATTCATTTGCTTGTTTCAGTCATTTGACTGCGGCAGTGCTGGAGCACCACCTTAAAGGGTTTCTAGTCGAACAAATCTACTCGAGGACTTATTTTTTAAGCCAAGTACTTATTCTATCGGACTCGATTACCGAACTGCTAAGTTACGGGAACGTAGACATACCACCATCAGTTGTCAAGCGGTCATGGGGGGGACGAGCACACACATACGCACACAGACACACAACACACACAGACACACATACACACACACAGTCACACACGCACACGCACACATATACGACGAACTTCTTTCGGTTTCCGTCTACCAAATCCATTCAAGGCTGTGGTCGACTCGAGACTACAGCAGAAGACACTGGCCCAAGGTGCCACGCAGTGGGACTGAACTCGGAGCCCTGTGATTCGGAAGCGAGCCTCTCACTATAAAACCACGCCTGCGCTTATACAACACACACCACACACACCCACAGGGAGTAATTATGAGTCTATTATGATGACGAATATTCTCAGTTTAATCAGCTGAACACCATATTCACTGAACTGTAGCAGACGTGACACAATATCCCACATAAGCATGTGAAATATTTACGTAATCCGCACAGAGAGAAATATGGTACGAAAAGAATTCTCTGTCAATAATTGACGCTATGTACGATCCATCCGGCGAATATTCATAAAATGTCTTGGGTAGAGCCTAGCATATGATACAAGCTACTTGCCGCTTAGGGCGTCAAGTTTGTGAAACAAACGTCTTAGTTATTCCTCCACGAATTTTTCTACATTTTTCCACGTGTTTATAACTCTACACCCGTTCTATATAAAAAACGAAAGATGCCCGTTGTATAGATATATATGTGTACATATTTATGTGTGTGCGTGTGTGTGTGCGTTTGTGTGTGTGTGTGTGCGTTTGTGTGTGTGTGTGTGTCCACCCGGCATCACTTGACAACCGATGCTGGTATGTTTATGTCCCTGTAGTATAGCGGTTCAGCAAAATGGACCGATAGAACAAGTACTCGGCTTACAAAGAATAAGTCCCGGGGTCGATTTCTTCGACTAAAACCGTTTAAGGCGGTGCTCCAGCATGGCCACAGTCAAATGTATGCATGTATGTATATATTGACATATGTATATACACATACATATGTATGCTTGTGTATATCTATCTATCTATCTATCTATCTATCTATCTATCTATCTATCTATCTATCTATCTATCTATCTATCTATATGTCTGTCTGTCTCTATGTCTGTCTGTCTTTCTGTCTATCTATCTATCTCTCCCTCTCTCTCTCTCTCTCTCTCTCTATATATATATATTATATATATATATATGCGTACATGCAAGCATATATACATGCGTACATATATATGTATATACAGATAATAGAGAGATAGATAGATAGATAGACAGTGAGAGAGAGAGAGAGAGAGAGAGAAAGAGAGAGAAAGAGAGAGAAAAAAGAGATAGAGAATGAGATGTACGAATGTATGTATACATTTTTTTTTCATAATTTATCGATTATCCCGGTTCATTTCTTGTCGAAGGGGATATTCTAATATTGATTGTTGTCATTTCACAAGGTTCAAGGCCAAATTCAGTAGCGAATAGCCTACAATGCACCACACAGTAAATTCCCCTGTGTAATTACTGCTATGTACTTTTCCTTAAGCAAACGTCTCGCCGCAGCAGGAGACTCGTTTAACCCTCCAAGAAAACGGTTCGTTTTCTTTTTGTTTTTCAAAGAATGAAAATAAAAGACTTCAGCATTTTATCATTTGTCTTTCTAGCCCTGTTTCTACAAATTCCAACACACCTGGGACCTATCATAACAAATATACTACTACTACTACTACTAATGATCATGAATAACAAGAACAAGACGATTTTATATAAAGGGATCTTTTAAATAATTGCTTTGGGACTTCGTTTTTTGAAACGCTATTCTGACTTACGTACCGATAGTAACCATATGTATGTGTACGAAGAGGTACATTAAGTTAGGTCGGTGTGAGTGTATAGTCGTGTGTGTGTGCGTAGTTATATATGTATGTAATTATGTGCGTATGTATGTATATATATATAATATACACACAGACGCATATCTATTTATCTATCTATCTATCTCTTACACTTTATATATATATATAGAGAGAGAGAGAGAGGGGGTGGGCAGAATATATATATATATATATATATATATATATGTAAGTATGTATGTATGTAGGTATGTATACGCACACACACACACATACACACACACTCAGACATGTACGTGTATGTATGTATGTATGTATGTATGTATGTATGTATGTATGTGTGTGTGTATATTTTCAAGTCAAAGATCACTCACAACAAATGCATATAAGCAACATGAAATAGTTTAAAACAGAAATACACACACACATGTACACACACATGTACACACACATGTACACACACACACATGTACACACACACACATGTACACACACACACATACACATTCGCGCGCGTACTCACACACATACACACAGACGCCCACAAACACAAACACGTGTGAATGATGAAACATGATGAAATTTATCTATGTATAAATGTGTGTGGGTATACACACGTACACACACAGACACACAGACACAGATACACACACAGACACAGATACACACGCACACACACACACACATACACACACACACACACACAACATATACCTACATATATATTCGCATGCAGCCTCGGCGTTATAGATGTATATACGCAGTGGTCATGCTGGAGCACCGCTAGGAAGGGCCGATCACATGTACTTCTGTATGGCGACTTATTTTAGCGCTCACCATTTGTCGAAATGATACGTCACTCGTTCTTACCCTGATGCCGGTAAAGCCTTCCAAAGTGGCACCGGTTTTTCTTGATAGTCAAAATCTTTGACGCACTTGCATCTTTATATAACCTCATCCCCAATCGTACAAGTATGCTCATGTATATATATGCGCGCACCCACTCACCCGCCCACAAACAACACACACACTCACACACATACACACACAAGCACTCATATAGAAATATATTTACATACACGCACTCTTTACACATGTATATTTGTATATACATACGTACACACACACACACACACACACGTAGATACACACATATACACACACACACACATACATATGCATATATATATATGTCTGTCTGTCGGTCTTTCTGTATGTATGTATGTATGTATCTATCTTTCTATCTATCTGCTGTCTGTCTACCTATCTATCTATCTATCTATCTATCTATCTATCTATCTATCTATCTATCTATCTATCCATTCTTCTGTGACTGTCTGTCTTTCCGTCCGTTCGTCTCTCTGCCTCTCTGTCTCTCTCTCTCTGTCTCTCTCTCTCTCTCTCTCTCTCTATCTATCTATCAATCTATTACATTTCTCCTGCATCACTCATTGGATTGCGGCCATGGTGAGAAAAATGCCTTGAAGGGTTTTGGTTGAACGGAACGACTCAAATGAATTTATTTTACCTTACGCCTGGTACTTCTTCTAAGTTACAGGGACGTAAACAAATCAACACCGGTTATGAAGCCATCAATGAAGCACAAACACCAATCCTCAGATACACACATGCTTGTATATATATATATATACGAACACACACTCACGCAAACACACACGCAGACACACACACAAACACGACGGATTTCTTTCAGTTTCCGTGAAGACCCAGAACTCTTGGTCCACACGAAGCTTTTGTAGAAGACACAATCCCAAGATACCATACAATAGGGGTTGAACCCAGAACTATATGGTTGGGAAGCCAGCCTCTTACTTCAAAACCATTCACAACACACACAAGGACACACACTCATATATATATATACATCTCCACACACTTACACACTCACACACATACACACACATATGTATATGCATGTATATGACTTAAAAGGTTTTCAGTTTTCTTGACTTTCTCATATAAATATTATGCACATTTCTCCCGGGTGTATTGAGTAGACAGTACTTCCTTTACTATCTTTAAGTCACACGGATTTGTCCATCTATCTATCTATCTATCTATCTATCTATCTATCTATCTATCTATCTATCTATCTATCTATCTATCTATCTATCTATCTATCTATCTATCTATCTATCCATCTATCTATCTATCTATCTATCTATCTATCTATCTATCTATCTATCTATCTATCTATCTGTTTGTTTCTATATCTCTCTATATAAACATATACATATATACATACACAGACGTGTATGTATATATATGTGTTTATATATATATGTATGTGTATATATATACACACACACATTTATACATACAAACACTTGTATATGTATATGACACTCCTATAGGTATATAGACAGACAGTCGTATAGGTGTGTGTGTGTGTGTGAACACATGCAATTTTCCCGTATGGTTCCCAGTCAATCTAATTTCTCACATAGAATTTACTCAATCTCTGACTATAGTCAATAATAATAATAAGAAAATATTACAAAAAAAAAAACCAAAATAAATCAGGTGTTGCGCTACGGGATCGAACCGGAACTAATCGAACACGATGCCAATTCATACGGCCGCACCAGCGAGCATACCTATATAGACATGTACACGCGTTAGTACGAATCTGCATACGTAAATACACTCACACGCAGATGGGTATTAATAATAATATATATATATATATATATATATATATGTATGTGTGTGTGTGTGCATTATGTGGACGGGTTTTAAGTAAACGTGTGTGTGTGTGTGTCCGTGAGTAAAGATAGTTATACGTTTGTTGTGTCACTCCATCAAGTAAAGGCCTTCAAAAAAGAGGTGTAAAAATAATAATGATCATTATAACACAGAGAAGAATAGAAAAAGAGAAGAAAAACTATATTTGTCTTACCTGTTTTTCCGAAATTTACAGGTAATAACACCATTTGTAGCGTGAGTAATACCAGTGAATGAAGTTGGTACATGATTTTGAGGGTGTTGTTTAAAGCGATTTTTCCCTTTTCCTTCTTTTTTTTAAAAAAATTATTGTGAAATAGAAAAAGCGTGATGATGATGAAAATGATGAAGATGATGATGATGATGGTGATTATATGTGTGCTTGTAATATGTGGGTGCTATGTGTACGTGAGGGTGTGCGCCTGTGCATACACACACACTCATATATATATATATATATGTATATGATCTAATATATAAACATATACATATATGTATGTATATATATATATATATATATATATCTGTAAGAATAGGTGTATTTGTATTAATGTGTGTGTATGTCAGCTTATACGTGAAAATATAGTCTTTAATATTATTAACTTTAATTATTACTATTAATTATTGTTGTTATTTATTACTGGTATTATTACTAATGGTAATTAGTAAAATAATGATGAGATATAATAATCACAACGATTAGAATAACAATGAAGAAATAACAACGATAATATCAATAATAATAATAATAATAACAATAATAATCAACAATAATAAAAAATATTATTTCTGATATATATATATATGTATGTATGTATATATATGCGTGTGGGTATATATATATATATATATATATATATATATCTTTCGTTTGCTGCTGTTGTTGTTGTTGTTGTTTTAATGGTAATAGGCTACGACGAAAACAAAACAGAAATAATTTTCAATAAAGCAATTGTGAAGGCATGTGTGTGTTCTTTTGTCTGTATGTGTGTGTTTGTGTGTGTATGTGTTTGTGTGTTTGTGTGTGAGTGTGTGTGTGAGTGTGTGTGTTGTGTGTGTGCGTTTTCCAACCAAAAAAAAGTTTATCCTAGGAAGAAGTAAGTTGAAGGGACGACGACGAAAAAAAAAAAAAATTAAAATGTATTGCAAAAACCTCGGAGTTGTGTGTAAGCTCCGTCCTTCTCTCCTGTTACGAATAAAATCTCCCAGAACGGTTTTAAAGTGAAGTCTTCTTCTTCT
>NW_021823760.1:20000-21438 GCF_006345805.1 Octopus sinensis | reverse complement strand
AATGAATGGGTAGAGTTGGGAATTGTAACCGGGTGGTGGACTATAGGGTGGTAATGAAGGTAGGCATTGAGTATGGGTTACTGTAAGTTGTTGTTAGAGTTGCTAGGGTGAGCTAAGCTCATAATGTATATATTGTTTTTCATGATAGTTTTTTAAAGAATCCATTCATAATAAATTTTTTTAAGTAGCGTTGGTTTGCTACGTGGAAATAGTTTTTATTTCCATTTATTATATTTCTCCATTCATACTATGAATGACGTTTACTTTCTATGGCGCGTATTCTTTTTTTACATTAGTTATTTCCATGGTAACGTAATTTTGTTTGGTTTTTTTACGGCTAAAAATCTAATTTCACTTCATAATTTGTAACTGAATTGTAAGTATGTATTTGATTTATCCTTATGTCATAATGTTATTTTGATATTCTGGTTAATTACGATGTTTTATTGTTGTTTTCATAAGAGTGTTTAGTATTGAGATTGGTTGTGAGTTTTTAATTGTATAATTAATTTATTTTCTGTATGAGTGTGGGTGAAATATTGTTGTATATATCGAGTTTTAGTGAGTATGTATATGCGTATATGTGAGGGAGCATATGTATCTGTTGTGTGTGTGTGTTTTGCGTGTGTGTGTGTTTGTGTGTGAATGTGTATTTGGGTTTGTTATTTAGGATTTGGGATGTATGTGTTAATTTGTCTGTGCGGGGAGGGAGTTTTTGGTGTATATTGAGGTTTATAAGTTAGTATAGTTTGTGTATAAGTCTTGGTCTGTGGTTTACGTGTGGGTTTTTTTGTGTGTGAATGTTTAGGTTAGGGGGATTGCTATATAAGTTTGTTATAGGGTTTAGCAAAGGGAGATTTTATCGTTATATGCTTTTTATGAGTTTTGGTTTATCATGGTTTTTTTAGGTAATAGTGGTATTTGTATATTTTAGGGTGGTTGGTTTTTTTTTACATTGTTTCATTCATAATTTTTGAGTGGTGTTCGTTTTGCCACGTGAATAACCGGGTGGTGGACTAGCGTTGCTTGGAATGTGAATGAATAGTGTAGTAGTGAGGTAGGCATAGAGAATGGGATTGGGTTACTGCAAGTTGTTTGTTAGAGATGCTAAGGTGAGTTAAAGCTCATAAATGTATATAATGTTTTTGTGGGTGTGTAAGTATTGTTGTATATGTCGAGTTTTAGTGAGTATGTATAGGCGTATATGTGAGGGAGTATATGTATCTTTTGTGTGTGAGTGTTTTGCGTGTGAGTGTGTGTTTGTGTGTGAATGTGTATATGGGTTTGTTATTTAGGTTTTGGGATGTATGTGTTAATTTGTCTGTGTGGGGAGGAGTGGGTTTTGGTGTATTTGAGGTTTATAAGTTAGTATAGGTATGTGTAAAAGTCGTGAGTTTGTGGTTTACGTGTGTGTATTTGTGTGTGAATGTTTAGGTTA
>NW_021823760.1:12500-17500 GCF_006345805.1 Octopus sinensis | reverse complement strand
CCTAGTAGGATGCCTCCTTGGCTAGTTAATGGGTTAACATTCCTGCTTCCAAAAAGTGAAGAAACAAATGAACCAAAAAACTATAGACCCATAACCTGCTTAACAACTATGTATAAAACACTAACATCTGTCCTGACGGAATATACCTATAGTTTTTTAACAGACAGCAGCATATTCCCTAATGAACAGAAAGGATGTAAACGTGGATCCTACGGTTGTAAAGATCAACTACTCATCAATAAGATGATCTTAGAAGATTGTCACAAACGACACAAAAACTTATCAATAGCCTGGATAGACTATAAAAAGGCTTTTGATAGCCTACCACATAGCTGGATTAGGAAATGCCTTGAAATGTATAAGATAGCACCAACTCTGCGAAACTTCTTGACTGTAAGTATGAGATCATGGAGAACCACACTAACTCTGAACAGTGACAGTGAATCCCTAAATGCTGGTGATGTAAAAATTCGTGTGGCATTTTCCAGGGTGACTCACTGTCACCACTCCTCTTTTGTTTATCCTTAATACCTCTCTCAAAGCTGCTCAATGACGCGCAGTACGGGTATAAAATGTTTGATAAAAATATAAATCATCTCATTTACATGGATGATTTAAGCTTTTTGCAAAAAATGACCAACAACTCAAGGGCTTACTAGCGATAGTCAAACAATTCAGTGACGACATCAGAATGCAATTCGGCCTCGATAAATGTGCAAAAGCTACCTTTATCAAAGGAAAAATGACAGAAACATCTAACGTTAACCTTGACCAGCAGAATGTCATAAAAGAACTAGACCCAGCGGAGAGCTACAAGTACCTAGGGGTAATTGAAGGGAACGGAATAAGGCATTCAGAGATGAAGGAAAGGATCAGGAGAGAATGCTATCGAAGAGTGAGAGCAATACTCAAGACAGAGCTGAATGCAAGAAACAGGATCGAAGTTATCAATGCATTAGCTATACCAGTCGTGACTTACAGTTTCAATATTGTTAACTGGTCAATTACTGAAATATGTCAGCTCGACAGAAAAATAAGGAAACTGTTGACAATGCATAGAATGCACCACCCTAAGGCAGATACAGAACGACTCTATCTGCCAAGAAAAGAGGGAGGCCGTGGTCTTTTGCAACTGGCAATAACAATGAAGATTGCTACAATTGGCCTAGACACCTACCTGAAAAACTCTGAGGACTAGATGTTAAAACTTGTCTCAAAACATGAAAACAAGAAAGCATCATACTCAGTCACAAAACAGGCAAAGGAATATCTAAGTGAATTCCGAATACAACCAATTTCGGAATTAGAGATAGATATACAAGAAACAAGCACAGAAAAAGCTAGGCGCATGAAAACCCGTGCCAAAACTGCGGCCTTAGATATTCTGAATAATAAATGGCAAGAAAAACCTCTCTATGGCAAATACCCAAAGAGAGCGAATAATGCAGATATCGACAAAGCCCTGACCCATCAATGGCTAATGGCCTCTGGCTTAAAATCTGAAACAGAGGGGTTTATCATAGCAGCTCAAGATCAATGCCTACCAACAAGAAACTACCAGGCCAACATATTAAAGATCAGAAGCAGTCCAACGTGTCGTGTATGCAAGCAACAAAATGAAACCATTGACCATGTGGTCTCCAAGTGCAGTCTTCTAGCGCCTACAGAGTATCTCAACAGGCACGATAGAGCTGCACAATATATTCACTGGGTAATCTGTAAAACCTGGATTTGCCCCATGAAAAAAACTGGTGGGAACACAAACCACCCCCAGTGCTTGAAAATGACCACATCTCACTCCTCTGGAACTTCACCATTCAAACTGACAGGAAGATAGATGCAAATAGGCCAGACATCATATTGAAAGACTTTAAACAAAGAACATGCCTCCTCATTGATATGACTGTCCCAATCGATATAAACGTATCTGTCAGGACCTACCAAAAACTGAGCAAATATAAAGATCTTGAAATAGAAATCAGCAAAATGTGGAAGCTGAAGACTAAAACAATACCTGTTGTCATAGGTGCCCTGGAATGATAGCAAAAGGGGCTGATAGCTACCTAACTCAGATACCAGGAAACCCAAAAATGGCAGAAGTTCAAAAGATAGTGCTCATGGGAACTGCTCATATCCTACGCAAAATACTCTCTATGTAATCTCAAGGTTTAAAACAAACATAATTTTCGGTTTAAAAAAAAAAAAAACCCTTTTTTTTTTAGACATTCATTAGTACAACATCCCCACCCCCCAAATATATGGCACACTAGGCATAACAACAACATGAACTTCCAACCCTGTTGTCTCTTGAGGTCTCTGGGTGAGACTTGGAGCCAACTTGTACAAATATAAAGCAAAAGTCAAACATAGAATAATAATAATGATAATAATAATAATAATAATAATATTAATAATGTTAATAATAATAATAAGGATTATGATTATAATAATAGAAATGTTATCATGCACGTTGTCTTATCATGGTATAAAAGATGAACTGCAGCAAATATTCTGCTCAGTATTTGCCAGTTGCTTGTCAGTTGTTTGACCTTAACCAGTTGTCCATGTCTCTTAGTGGCTGACGATATGTGCATCTCTGATCACGAGCAGAAGTAGTGGGGGAGCATCATAGATATGTGCTGAGAGGAATTCTTAGAGGTTTGGATAATTCACCTTTGGAAACATGAGTGGTTCGTTCAACATCCTTAAACAATCCTTATTCAGGGACCTTTCGAGTGGGATGGGTTATTCGACCAGAAGAAAATTTCTAACTGGGCCCCACCTGCAAGGTCAGGCGCTGTTTATCTTGATATGAGATCACCATGTCGCGCACATATGGTTGTGATGCATGTGCCTGGTGTACCCTTATCAGACGGGTAGTCATGATGGGTATACAGGGCTTCGTATATTTTACCCCAGTGTCACTTTGATGGCATGCACTGCTCCCTCACTCAATAATAATAATAGCAACAACAACAACAGCAGCAACCACATCCGGAAAATATCAAACTACTTCCAGTAGAACAAAAAGGATGCAGAAAATGGCAACAAAAATCCGAATATTGGTGAGAAAATAATTCGAAATTGTAGACTTAGATTGACGGGATTGAATGTTGCATGGTTGGATTACAGAAAAAACATAAGGCTTGGTGCCACACAGTTGGATGAGTAAACCAATGAACATGTTTGGGGTGAAAGAAAATACAGAAAAAAATGGTAAATAAATTGAGATACTGAATTGATTGAAGGAAAAGAAATACTTGGAAGGGTGGACATCAAATTTGGTATATTTGAAGGGGATAGCTTATCTCCATTAAGGCGGCGAGCTGGCAGAAATTTAGCACGCCGGGCGAAATGCTTAGAAGTATTTCGTCTGACGCTACGTTCTGAGTTCAAATTCCGCCGAGGTCGACTTTGGCTTTCATACTTTCAGGGTCGATAAATTAAGTACCAGTAACACACTGGGGTCGATATAATCGACTTAATCCGTTTGTCCTTGTTTGTCCCCTCTGCGTTTAGCCCCTTGTGGGTAGTAAAGAAATAGGTATTTTGTCTGCCACTACGTTCTGAGTTCAAATTCCGTCGAGGTCGACTTTGGCTTTCATACTTTCGGGGTCGATAAATTAAATACCAGTTACGCACTGGGGTCAATATAATCGACTTAATCCGTTTGTCCTTGATTGTCCCCTCGGTGATTAGCCCCTTGTGGATAGTAAAGAAATAGGTATTTTGTCTGCCACTACGTTCTGAGTTCAAATTCCGTCGAGGTCGACTTGGTCTTTCATACTTTCGGGGTCGATAAATTAAATACCAGTTACGCACTGGGGTCAATATAATCGACTTAATCCGTTTGTCTGTCCTTGTTTGTCCCCTCTGTGTTTAGCCCCTTGTGGGTAGTAAAGAAATAGATAGCTTATCTCCATTATTATTTGTATTGGCCACGATGCCGCTCAGTCTGATATTACGAGTAGTTAAGATAGGTTATAATCTGGAAAAGGATATGGTCAGATAAATCATCTCCATTTTGTGGAAGATATAAAGCTTTATGGGAAAAATGAGAGGCAGCTTGAAAGACATGTCCGTGCTGTTCGAATCTTCTCAAATGATGTAGGTATGGAATTTGGGATTGAAAAGTGCGCCATATTGAAAATGAAACGACGAATATTTGAAAGAAGCTAGGGAATTGAAATATCAAAGGGGTAAAGAATGAAAGCAGCTAAGAAAGTAGAGTGCTTTATGTATTTGGGAATTCTAGAGGCGTACGAAATTATCAGTAGGGAGTATACAAGGAGAGTGAGAAAATATTACAAATTAGAATTAAAAATTTCTTTGATGCCGTAAATGCAAGACACATATTAATTGCGGAAAGGAGATTATTGAGTGAGAGAGCAGAGTATGTGTTCAAAGTGACATCAGAATTGAAGTGACGTGGAATTGAAGATTGGACCAAACCGGCATACAGGGACTTGACAGAAAAAAACTAGAAAGCTACTGACAATGTATGGAGCCCACCATCCAAAAGCTGATATAAATCGGTTGCATATGAAGAGAGACTAGGGTGGAGAGGCTTAAATGCTGTGGAAGGGTGTGTAGAGATGGAAAGAAAAAAGAAACCTACTAGAATATTTACAGAGAGGTGGGCAGTCATGATGGGTATACTGGGCTTCGTATATTTTACCCCAGTGTCACTTTGATGGCATGCACTGCTCTCTCACTCAATAATAACAATAATAACAATAATAACAATAATAATAATAATAATGATAATATTAATAATAATAATAATAATGATAATAATAATAATAATAATAATAATAATAATAATGATGATAATAATAATAATAATAATAATAACAATAATAATAATAATAATAATAATAATAATAATAATAATAATAATGGTAATATTAATAATAATAATAATAATAATAATGATAATAATAATAATAATAATAATAATAATTTTATTTATTTGCCACAAGGGGGACAATACTGAGACA
>NW_021823760.1:5000-7500 GCF_006345805.1 Octopus sinensis | reverse complement strand
GAGAGAACGAGGTAATAAAAATGAAAGATTAACTACAAATGCAGTGACGTCAAAAGTTAACTATCTTTATAATCTTTTTTCGCCCCGTACTGTAAGTGTTTCGATCTTCATATCACTTCACCTCTTTCCTTTGCATGTTTGCGTTAACTCCCACTTTTAAATAGCCTCTCACCTCATAGAATGCTCTGTCTTACATTTTGATTTTCCCGCTGTTTCTGTCTCATCACCACTAATGATTCCCTCCCATTACCCATTACTACCATAACTCTTACTTTCTCTTCTATTTCAGTTACTTCCTTTAATCATATGCAGAAGGTAGGTAGGTAGGTGGAGACGTACCATTGTATTAATATATGGATCGTTCTTGTTGCTGTTGTTGTATCTATTCATTAGTCATTGCTGGTGCTGCTGTTGCTGTTGAGCGAACGGTCTTCGTCCCAGAGCTCGCAAGATGTGAGAAGTCCGAAACGTGGTCCTTTGCTATTCGTAAGACCCGCAGAAGAGAGAGCAGGTCAACCCCCGACACCGAGAGCATCGACGGATGGATGAATGCGCATCCAGGCTCAGCGGTTGCGTAGGAAGTCGGGGAGGACAAGAAACAGGAAGAAAGAGTGAGAGAAAGTTGGGGTGAAAGAGTACAACAGTGGTCGCACCCCCCCCCGCCGGAGCCTCATGGAGCTTTAGGTGTTTTCGCTCAATAAACACACAGAACGTCCGGTCTGGGAATGGAAACCTCGATCCTCCGACCGCGAGTCCGCTGCCCTAACCACTGGGCCATTGCGCCTCCACTGCTGTTGCTGTTGTTACTATTGTATTCACCCTTGTTGCTGCAGTTGTGGTTGTTGATTCCATTGTTGAATTGTAAGAATTTCAGTTCCTTAATCTCAGACTGATGTACTTGTGTAATCTTGTTGACAACGAAGCTGACAGCGACAGGGACCACGACGACGATGATGATGACGACGATGATGATGACGACGATGATGATGACGACGATGGTGATGACGACGATGGTGATGATTAAAAACATAATCTCCTGTTTCTTGAAAGCCATAGAAATAGAATTACTAACGAGAACAATCTCGAAACACACTTTTCTCTGATGACCCATTTACTTCAAAGAACTCAAAAGTCAATCCTTAAAGAATCACCACACGAGTAAGTATATGTATGTATGCATATATGTATGCATGCATGTGTGTATGTATATATGTATGTATCTCTCTCTCAAGATATATATATATATTGGTGTGTGTATGTATGTATGTATTGTATGTATGTATGTATGTATGTATGTATGTATGTATGTATGTATGTATGCATGCGTGTGTGTATGTATATATGTATGTATCTCTCTCTCAAGATATATATATATATATATATATGTATATCCATATACATATATAGTATATCTATATGCATTACTATCTATCCATCTATCTATCTGTCTTCCTGTCTGTCTATCTATCTGGTTGCTGGCTGGCTGTACATGCATTGAGTGAGAGAGACAGGGAGAGTAAGAAAGAAATGTATGTATGCACATACATACTTATACATATATATGTATGTTTCTATACACACACACACACGCACACACACACCACACACACACACACACACATATATATATATTATATGTAGAAAAATACAAACTGGGACAAGACACATATTTATATATATATATATACACACACACAATGTTTTTGGGGGTAAAGCTTGTTTATTTGTTGGTGTACTGTGGTGCCATCTTTCTTGGTATTTTACGTGTGACCTCTGTCCACTCAGTTCTGTCGGTCTCCCCGCACGACACGTCTGAGTGGTCAGAGTCATGAAGGAGTAATTCCACTGGGTCGAAATTCACTGATGCTTTTTGTCCCTCTGGCAAGAGCTGCTTTGATGGTGTTTTTGTAGGCACTATGATGGTGGTTGTGGTCAGCACCCCTGTTGTTGGCGTTGTTGCCTGGTGTGGTGTTGGTGGTGGTGTGCATGCTGGAGCCATCTCTGCTTTCTTTTCCTGGGGTTTCTTCTCTCGTTGGAATTGCTTTTGTTGTTAGGCTTGCTTCTGTAGTTGGGGTTGCTTCATTTGTTGTGGTGTAGGTGGTTCTTGTATCAAGGAGGTAGTGCCCGCCTTCTGTTTTAGTTGTGGGTAGAAAGCTTTCAGGTGGTTATTCTGTCCGCATTGATAACATCTTGGCCTTCTACCCTCAACTGTGACGTTCAGCATAGTATCATCTGGAAGGCTGAGTTGGTCAGGAATTTGTTCCAAAACGTCTTGGTTTACTTGGACCATTATTTGCAATTCCTGACCAGTCCAGTCCAGTCCAGTCCAGGGCAGTTGTTTTTTTCCTTGTTTCTCCACTTGGATGGTTCTGATTTTATCTTCCAAGTCGAGGAGGACGGCTGCGACAATCCAGCAAGCATTCATTTCTGGTGGCATCTCCAATATTTTTATCTTGTCGACGCGCCGTCCTAAGTATGTTGGAACAAGGACAAGATCACT
>NW_021823760.1:0-2500 GCF_006345805.1 Octopus sinensis | reverse complement strand
TACGGCTAAGCATTTCGCCCGGCGTGCGATCGTTTCTGCCAGCTCGTCATCTTAATAATAATAATGATGATGATAACAACATCAATAATAATATTTTTGGCTGGTTACGCTTAACATATGCACCATTATAGACTTTATTAAGATAATATTACAAAAAATTCTACTTTGAAATGTAGAAAATAAGAGAGAAATTGCAGAAGGACTTGTCTGCTGCTTTGCAAGAAACACTTCCGCCTTATTTTACATTTCAAGCACAATGTATGACATCACAGCCTTCGACGCCATGAAAGGAAGTTATTGCCTTTTACACATCAGTGTCCTTTTCGTATGATTAAACTCATTAAGTTAAATATAGTTGTTTTGTGGTGTTTTATGTGTTTGTGTGTTTATTTATTTATTTATTAATGTATTTATTGCAGTATGTTAGATAATGAAAATTGAATAAAAATTATTGCCATTGACATTTTCTGTAATACTTTGACATTTTAGTCTGAAGAACGATGTGGAAGAAACGAGAGACAGACAGACAGATAGACAGACGGACAGACAAACATACAGACAGATAGATAGATAGATAGATAGATAGATAGATAGATAGATAGATAGATAGATAGATAGATAGATAGATAGATAGATAGATAGATAGACAGATAGAGAGAAAGATAGATAGATGGAGAGTTAGATAGATAGATGGAGAGATAGATAGATAGATAGATAGATAGATAGATAGATGATGGATAGATAGATAGATAGATAGATAGATAGATGGATAGATACACAGATAGCTAGATAGACAGACAGACAGACATATAGATAGATAGATAGATAGATAGATATGTTTCTTTATTAGCCACACAGGACTGCACACAGATAGAACAAATTACAAGGTAGAGCTTTTCTTTTGGGGGTAAAAAAAAGGGAGTGGTGGTTTTCGATCAAAAGGGATCGTAAAAGGAAAGAAAGAGGACAAAAAAAAGGGAGGGGTTAAAAAAGGGGGGTGGGGCAAAAAAAAAATGAATAATAGGGATCGTTATCACAGAAATGTCAATATGAAGTGTAAAGGGGAGGACAGGTGGGGTAACCGTGGAAGAAAAGCCTACGGAAAGACCACGGTAACCTCGGTCAATGAAGTCACGTAATATATATATATATATTTTTTTTTGCAAATAAGCAACTCTCTGTATTAATTTTTACGGTTCATAGAATCATAGTCAAGGTGGCTTCGTCATTCATACGTGCCATCTTTGCTACATTCCCATCTTTTTTTAAAACATTCACTAGACAAAACTTGCCTCTCTACTCTCACTTTCCTCTTCAAGTGATACTTGAAGAAGTTGATGAGAGATTGACCAGAGAGGAAAGTGTTTGTCTCTAATCCTTTCAGGCGCGTCCACCAGATACATTCTTTCGCCATAGCCACAAGTATGATAAAAATAGCTCTTCCTTCCCGTTTGAAGGAAGGAGGCGTGACGATATTAACGATAGACTCGGCTGATAAACCGACACGTCCCACCCATGACAGCAGTCGTTCGACATAAGCCCACAGGTGGGAAATTGCTGGACACTGCACGATTGCGTGCAGAGCGGTTTCGTTCTCTGCCCGCATCTCGGGCAGGTCGGCCCCGTGTTTCTCGAGCCATGCCTATAGAGCTTATCCCGAACGGGTAGCGCTTCTCGGTAGCACCGCCAGGCCAGGGATCTCTGGAAGTTGTCCATAGGTCCCAGGCCGAAAGTCGTTTGAAACAGGCGGGTCAGGTATTCCTCGTCGACGCCCAGGTTTGCCCGAGCTCGTCGTCGTTACCTCCCTCACTATCCCCTATAGAATGCTTTGGTTGGTTGAAGTCACTCAAGGTCGACCCGGGACGGCAGAGTTGCTTGAGAGGCACGCGACACTCGCGGTGCCATTCGCCCTTCCTCGGCCTCCTTTTTGATCCACGACGTGTAGTTCGGTCATGGAGACGAGTTGCGGGAAGCGTGCCTCACAAACGGCGACCACACCTGTCACCGTCGTCTACATAGAGCCGGAGATGTCGCAGTCTCAGCGCGTGTCTGCGCATTATCGACCACGGCATGCCCAGCCCTCCTTTTTAAGGGGTGTGTTGACAGCAAATGGATCGCCTGACCATCGGGACGCATCCTTTCCACAAGAAGCGGAAGAGGATGCGTTCTAGTTTGGTGATGGTACGGTCGGGACAAGGTACGACGGTCAGGCGGGAGTAGATGATGGACGCGATGTACGCGTTCACCACCTCTGCCCGACCTTTTAGGGACAGTTTCCTCTCGGGCCATTGCTGGGCGAGAGTGACCACCTACTCGTTATCTCGTTCAGTTCTTCTCCATTGGAGGTCCGGACCGAACCAGACCCCGAGCAACTCAACGGGCCGTGTGTCCAGCGTCCCACGACGAGGTACTGGTGACGGCATGGGCTTGCTTCTCCAGTGCGAGCCGAGCCGCAAGCCCACTGACTTTTCCCGGTTGATTTTGCTCCTGTCACCGCTCG
>NW_021823759.1:12500-21329 GCF_006345805.1 Octopus sinensis | reverse complement strand
CTAATTTCTTCTGGGAGAGAAAAAGACAAGCAGACAAAGTGAGAGAAGAGACGAATCGAAGCAGTATATTACGGTCTCTTGTTTATTGACCCCGAAATGACAAAAAGCAATGATAGCCACGGCGACATTTAAATTTGAGAGCTGAATCGATTATGTTCGTAGTGATTTCAAATGGCTTAAACCTTCACTTACAACCTTGTGGCCTTGTGCTAATGCCTAAAAAAATCAATAATATAAATGACCGATGTTAAAAATCGATGGATACTTCATGTTAGTAATAAATATTATAAAAGCTCTCTCTCTCTCTTCCTGAACTGCATAAAGGTAGCGTCATATTTTTTCAGATAAAATGCACAAATAGTTATATTCACTTCAAAGTAACAAATATGACTTCACCACTTTGTTATTCTTTATTAAACATAGATTTGTATAGCAAATCTTTAACTCATTAAATTACTGATCTCCGGTCATAAAAAAAGAAAGTTAGCTTCGAGCAATCCGTAGTAAATATAAAAAAAAAAAAACTTTCAGGGACAATAGTGGTTTATTGAGACTGAAGGTTGTGGATTTTTTTTCGTGAAGTACGGTAAAGTGAAAAATAGGCGACCAGGGTTGCCGGGTATGCGAACAAGAATACAAGAGTTACAGAATAGAGTTCATCAGATCCTAGGTACATAAGTTTCATAGCGAGGGGAACCTCAGACGTGATAAATATCCATTCTGATTGAATCTTCCATGTGTTAACGTGTAACTCCTCACGGCAATGTAAACTTTCATTTGATCAAGATATCATTGGCCTGAAGAAGTAAAAGAAGTAGTAGGCTGGACCTCCAGCCAGGCCTGAGAATGGTGGTGGTGGTGGTGGTGATGGTGAAAAGATGTTTTGCAGGTAAAACATTGGTCTTCTCAAGAACAGTACGATTTGGATAATTGTTATATCCGTTTTTACTTTAAGAGTTCCTCCTAGCGTGTGGAATTTATGTATAGTAATATATATATATATATATACAGGTGTTAAGAAATAACAGTAGATAAGATCTGGGCTACATATGTTTCATGACGAGTGGAACCTCGGAAGTGGTAAATATCCAAGCGAGGTGTAACAACACATACACAGGCCAATGATATCTTGGATATTTACCACTTCCGAGGTTCCACCGCCATGAACTATGTAGCCCGGGTCTTATCTACTGTTATTCTTAACACCTGTGTGTGTATATATATATATATATATATATATATATTATAGATATATAATATATATATATATATAATATACATATATATATATATATATATATATATTATATATATATATATATTATAGATATATTATATATATATATATATATATTATATATATATAATATAATATATAAAACAAATCAAATTGCGATAAAATAAAAATAATTATAATCGCTGGTATTACTAACACAAGCCATATATTTTTCATATATCAGTACATTAAGGCGAAATATGTGCTAGGAATACAGAAGCTTGATAAATTAAGTGAAATGAAGATAAAAACTTTTAAAAAACCGGTAATTCTCACTTTCTGGGATCCTAACTCACTAGAAGCATGTGCTTCTAATGATTTACTCTCCCTAACTAATCATATCACTGCGCAGACTCCGAACGTCCCGACAACTAGGGAATTCTGGTATATCGCTGGCGCTCGTAATTTATCGAGAAATATGTAAACAAATCAAATTGCGATAAAAAAAAAAAATATTATAATCGCTGGTATTACTAACACAAGCCATATATTTTTCATATATCAGACATTAAGGCGAAATATGTGCTAGGAATACAGAAGCTTGATAAATTAAGTGAAATGACAGATAAAAACATTTACTAAACCGGTAATTCTCACTTTCTGGGATCCTATACTCACTAGAAGCATGTGCTTCTAATGATTTACTCTCCCTAACTAATCATATATATATATAATATATATATCAATCATATATATATATATATATATATATATATAATATAGAGGGCATTACTATACATAAATTCCACACGCTAGGAGGAACTCTTAAAGTAAAAACTACAAAACGGATATAACAATTATCCAAATCGTACTGTTCTTGAGAAGACCAATGTTTTATCTGCAAAACATCTTTTCACCACCACCACCACCACCACCACCACCATTCTCAGGCCTGGCTGGAGGTCCAACCTACCAACTTCTTTTACAGGGCTAAGAAAAACTGAAAGACCGCTGCAAAAGTGTGTGAATCTGAAGGGTAAATATCTTGGATAAAATCATAATTTATTGATTCTCCCGTATTTTCATTTACCAGAAGCCGGGAGGTGCAAAGGCCCAGTGGTTAGGGCAGCGGACTCGTGGTCGTAGGATCACGATTTCGATTCCCAGACCGGGCGTTGTGAGTGTTTATTGCGCAAAAGCACCGAAAGCTCCACGATGCCCGGCAGAGGGGTGGCGAACCCTGCTGTACACTTTCACCACACCTTTCTCTCACTCTTTCTTCCTGTTTCTGTTTTACCTGTATTTGAAAGGGCCGGCCTTGTCACACACTATGTCACGCTGAATCTCCCCACCCCACGAGAACTACGTTAAGTGTCTTGCACGTTAATTTCACGAGCAGGCTGTTCCGTTGATCGGAACTGTTGATCAACTGGAACCCGCTTATACGTAGAACATACGATATACGTAGAACATAAGCGATAATTGTATGCCTACAGAACCTTTGAAGTAGGGTTGTGTGTGTATGTGTGTGTGTGTGTGTGTGTGTATACTTATTTATGCATTTATCTATCTGTCAATCTATCTATATATTTATCTCTATTTACCTGGTTTTCTATCTATCAATCTAGCAGGATAGCCACGCACACACTATGCTCACTAACACACACACACACACACACACACACACACACACCACACACACACATACACACACACACACACACACACACATGTCTACATGATTACACTAACCCTAAAATGCACACAAATACACATACAGCTAAAAACTCGTACACATGTACTTTTTCAGTACCACACCCATACATGTCACCATATTAAAGTGCAACCAAGTGCACTGAAGTGCAACCAAGCTTGACAGTCTTAAAAGAAAAACAAACTGTTAACTGCAGTGTTGAATGTTTGTATTTGTGTACTTTTTGTTAGTTTCTGTATATTTGCTTTATCGTTAATGCTTTCTTGTTTTAGTTATTAGACTGCGGCCATGCTAGGACACCGCCTTGAAAAGATTTTAGTTGAAGGAATCGACCCCCAGGACCTAACTGCTTAAGCCTGGTATTTATTCTAGCCGTTCTTTTTTGCCTAACGGCTAGATCATTCGGGGACGTAAAGAAACCAACACCGGTCATCAAGCGGCAGTAGTGGACAAACACAGAAACACACACAGACCACCCCCCCCCCACACACACACACAGAAATACACACACACGCACATACACACTTACGTGCATATGTGCGTGTATATATATATCATCTTTTATAATATATATATAAATGTATATGTATATATGTATATATGTATATATGTATATATATAATATAAAATAAATATAAGAGAGTGGTCACTATATGGCTCACTCTAGCACCAGTTAATCCAATAGTTTCAACCACAAAAATACATGTTTCCCATGAAAGTCAGTAGTACGATTGTTAGCTCACACGGACAGGGCAAATAAAAAATAACAAAAATACAGTTATTTTGGGACAATTGTTTCGCTATTAATGAATTAAATGTAATTTACTTAAAAAAAATCCACTTGTAGCTCCTCAGCCAAAACTATCTGGATGAAATCCCACTCAATCACACGCCAGATTTTATCATAACGATAAATACGCGTGTGGTTCAATTGATTACATCCGACGTTATAAATTCAAATGCCCCAACTAACAGCGCGCCAAATTTTCACGGAAAACAAATACAGCATTTAGAAATAAATGCAGCATAATTATAATTAATTAATAAGGGTGAGAGAATTAGATACTAATTTAATAGTATATCTATTCTACACCAAGTGGCCTAGTGCTCCGAGAAACCTGGATTATTATAATATTTTATAAATATTATAATATTTTTACAAAATAAATATAAGAGAGTGGTCACTATATGGCTCACTCTAGCACCAGTTAATCCAATAGGTTTCAACCACAAAAATACATGTTTCCCATGAATAATATATATATATATATATATATATATATATATATATATTAATATATATATTGTTATATTCGGAATGGTCATTTTGCCAGTTTAGCCAATAAAAAATCTTGCACAACAAATATATAAACGTATATATATATATTATATGTATATACTTTATTTAAAGCAGCAGAAAATTCAACAAAATCTGTTACTCTGAGTTTTTCGTTGCCGTTCATCAGACAGTTTTTGCTAGAATTCTAGATTTTGTTGAATTTTCTGCTGCTTTAAATAAAGCATATTACTCTACCACTGGTATTTGAGTACTCTTTTTCCACTTTGTTTCATATATATGTATATATAAATATATGTGTAGTGTATATATATATATATATATATATATATATATATATAATATATTATATATAATATATATATATATATATAGATATATATATATATATATATATTATATTATATATATATATATATATATAATCAAAATAAGCAACAAGATATCAAAAAAGTGGTGCAGTACAACCGTTCCAAGCGGCTCCATTTAATTGAAGAATGCAATTATTACGTTAATTTAAATGCAGGGCTTTCATCAGCTGCACAAATAAACAGAATTTTTTATTAGTCGGAGGCATTAATATAATTTTACTCAAATACTTCAACAGTGCAAGAAGATGGAAGAAATCCATGTTGTCGCTATTGTAGCCAGGACAGACTTGGTCCTAGCTTCAACTTAAGTACCTAATTCAACTGGATCTCAATTATTTCTTATATATATATATATTATATATCTTTTTTTGCTTGTCTTGTTCCTTGGTTTGTGTCTATGTTTTTCGTCTCTCTATGTGTTCGACGTCTTTTTGGTGTCCTGTACACATATATGCGTGTATATGTACATGTAGAGGTAGGTACGTACATATATGTTTATAATATGCATATGTTCTATTTTATTAACATATTATACGACTAAACGCACGCACACCTATTAAGTAAGATTGTTCTGTTTATCAAGTTAGCCTTGATATATTAACTCTCACGCGACTCTGCATCTTTTTTCTTTCTCTCCCATTCCCTTTTTCGTTTTTTTTCCCTCACTTAACTTGTCTCTTCTCTCTCTCTCCCCCTCACCGTTCTTCATGGTCTCCTCGCACCATTCCCCTTCTTCTCTCTCTTCCTCTTGCTCCTCCTCCCCCATTCCCGTCGTCCATCTGCGACGATACTTCGTCGTAACTGCTATCCTGTCCTTTCTCGCCCGCCTTCTAAGGCTACTGGTCGACTTTCTTTCTCTCTCGTCGTCCACTATAATCCAGCGTTTGCAATACTTTTTTCGTCTGGCGTTAACAGCCCTTCTTATCTTGTTCTCTTGTCCTGTCTCTCACTGTTATATATTTATTTTTCCACTGTTTATATATATATTTTACTGTTTATATGTTTGTACTGTCGTTACCGTCTTGCTTTTTTTACTCCTCTGCGAAAAGATCTCAGAATTTTAATTGATTTGCTTTTCGCAGGAAGGAAGTTTTCTTCGAAGTACACGTCTCGCTTTTATCCTTCGAAACGTTTAGTAGATGAAACCTTAGCGACTGAAGAAGGGGATTTTTCGTTGTGCTTATTGTCCTGTATCTCTTTTTTTGCTTGTCTTGTTCCTTGGTTTGTGTCTATGTTTTTCGTCTCTCTATGTGTTCGACGTCTTTTTGGTGTCCTGTACACATATATGCGTGTATATGTACATATAGAGGTAGGTACGTACATATATGTTTATATATATGCATATGTTCTATTTTATTAACATATATATATATATATATATATATTATATATATATATATATATTTACACACACACATATGTGCATTTATATATGAATATATATCTACCTCTCTCTCTCTCTCTCTCTCTCTCTATATATATATATATATTATATATATAGATAGAGAGAGAGAGAGAGAGAGTATGTGTGTGTACTGCATCACTTTTTGATATCTTGTTGCTTATTTTGATTATATATATACACACACACACACACACACACACACACACACACACACACATATATATATATATACATATATACATATATACATATATACATATATAGATATACATTTATATATATTATAAGAGATGATAGATATATACACGCACATATGCACGTGTGTATGTGCGTGTGTATGTATTTCTTTGTGTTTGTGGGGATGTCTGTGTGTGTTTCTGTGTTATTAATATATATATATATATATATATATATATATATAAAGAGAGAGAGAGAGACAGACAGACAGAGATAGAAAGTACAAATAAAAGTACGTCTAATGACGTAATGTAGTAGGCGTATATAATAAGATGTAAGATTGGCTTTCCACTTAAACTCCGATCTCAAGTGCGACTAAAACAAAAATTGGTGTTTGTAGATGACTATCAGTGAATGGCACTAAATGGCTTACCATTGAACAGGTAAATTTATAGTAGAAAGGAAGAATGAAGAGGCAAAATACTGCTATCAATATAGAGCAAGGTATTTATAATTTAAACATAATTGTAATATTTGTTACAACAGAGTAATTTGAGTAGAAGATATATAAATAAGGGAGTAAAAAGGTGGGTACAACGATGGTCTTTAACAGCTGTTTCTAGAATAGCTGTCATATAATGCATTCCTGGAATTTCCCACTTCAAATCCCCTTTCCTCAGAACTTTCCAGGAAATCGCCTTCCTTGAAACTTTCCAGGAAATTATAATCCTCTTTCCAGGAAGTTCCGATCCTTTGACTTTTCCAGGAAATAGTAATACCTTTTCCAGAAAGTTCCCATCCTCGGACTTTACCATGAATGAATTCCTCCCCTTCCTTGCCTTCAATTCCCTCCTCGGAACTTTCCAGGAGGTTGCCTTCCTCGGAACTTTTCGGGAAATCATAAACCTCTTTCCAGGAAGTTTCCATCTTTGGAATTTTCTAGGAAATAGTAATCATTTTCCAGGAAGTTCCTATACTTAAACTTTTCCATGAATGACTCCCTCTCCTTCCTCGCCTTCAATTTCCCCTCCTCAGAACTTTCCAGGAAGTAGCCTTCCTCGGAACTTTCCAGGAAATTATAATCTTCTTTCCAGGAAGTCACCAACCTTGGACGTTTCCAAGAAATAGTCATCCGTCTTCCAGGAAGTCACCATCCTTGGACTTTTCCAGGAAATAGTAATCATTTTCCCAGGAAGTTCCCATCCTCTGACTTTTCCAGGAAGTATTCCATCCACTTCAATTTCCCTTTCCTCGAAACTTTCCGGGAATTCGCCTTCCTCGGAACTTTCCAGGAAATTATAATTCGCTTTCCAGGAAGTTCCCATCCTAGGACTTTTCCAGGAAATAGTAATCATTTTCCAAGAAGTTCCCATCTTCGGACGTTTCCTCCTCCTCTGAATTTTCCAGGAAGTCACACCCATCAGAACTTTCCCAGAAATAGTTATCTTATTTCTAGGGAGTTTCCATCTTCGGACTTTTCCCTGACGGACTCCCTCGGAACTTTCTAGGTAGTCGCCTTCCTCGGAACTTTCCAGGAAATACCAATCCTGTCTCCAGGAAGTTCCTATCTTTGGACTTTTCCAGGAAATAGTGATCATTTCCCAGGAAGTTCCCATACTCGGACTTTTCCAGGAATGACTGCCACCCCTTCCACACTTTCAATTTTCCCTCCTTGGAACTTTCTAGAGAGTCACCTTCCTCGGAACTTTCCGGGAATTAAATCCCCTTCTAGGAAGTTCCTCTCCTCGGACTTTTCCAGGAAATGGTAATCCTTTTTCCAGAAAGTTCTCATCCTCGGACTTTTCTAGGAAGAACTCCCTCCCCTTCCTCCCTCTAGCTGCACTTCAATTCCCTCTCCTCGGGACTTTCCAAGATGTTGCCTTCCTCGGAACTTCCCAGGGAATTGTCCCATCTTGCTGGAACCATATGCCTTCACGAATGGCCTTCACGTTCCCCAGACTTGACTAGCCGGATTTTTTCTTCTGGGAATACCTGAAAGAGAGGGTTTGCCTAAAAATAAACCGAGACACTGGTGCATCTGAAGGAGAACATCAATAGAGAAATCAGAGAAGTGGGCTCTTAAACTCTTGTGGGTGTTATGGTGCAAGTGTTGGAAAGAGCACGGGCATGCGAAGCGGAAAATGGCTGCCATTGAAACCTTGTATACAATAAATCAGCAATTACGTTACTCAAATCATATGATGTGCTCACCATTATATCTTTACCTCTCGCATACTCCTTCTCTCTCTCTCTCTCTCTCCCCACTTCCATCCCTCTTTCTCTACCTTTCTCTTTCACTCACACGTACATACACACATACGCACACATTTCTCCTGATCAAGAAAGAAAATAAGAGAGTAATTACGATAAACAAATGATAATTATAATGAAGCAAGCTGAAGTCACGACACGGGATTACGTGTTGTGTATCTAAAACATCTCTGGTATTACTCTTTGACAATGTCATCAGAAATAATAGAAAAAAAAGATAACAAGAAAAAAGAAATCGGAAAACAATAATAATGAGAATACAGATAAGTAATATGAGATAATTATTTTTCTAATAACATAGAATCATCAAAATTAATATAGCTATATGATATATGCTTGTTCATGTGAATGGATTCATATCTATATTCGTATTGTGCT
>NW_021823759.1:0-2500 GCF_006345805.1 Octopus sinensis | reverse complement strand
TTGTACCCCAGTGTCACTTTGGTGGCATGCACTGCTCTCTCACTCAAGAATAGCAATAATAATAATAATAATAATAATAATAATAATAATAATAATAATATAATAATAATAATAAATTGAGAAATTGAGAAAATGTGGCAAAATTGAGAAAATGTGGCATAATTGAGAAAATGTGGCATTCACGTTATTCACTGCCGGGTCATAGTGCTAGCGCATGTATATGTGTATATATCACGTGATCACGTGACTGACCAGGCCATCAGATGTTGTTACACATCGCTGGTCACAATGCGTTTGCATTGTTTTAGCCTTCGAATGACGCCACCCCGCTGGCTAAGCGAGCAGGCCAACAGAAGAAAGAGTGAGAGAAAGTGTGGTGAAAGAGTACAGCAGGGATCACTACCCCCTGCCGGAGCCTCGTGGAGCTTTTTAGGAGTTTTCGCTCAATAAACACTCACAACGCCCGGTCTAGGAATCGAAACCGTGATCCTACGACCGCGAGTCCGCTGCCCTAACCACTGGGCCATTGCGCCTCCACATATGTGTATATATATGTGTACATATTATATGTACATCTATATATATATACATCTACACATAAAATACGAAATACAAAGTTATATCTTGATATCGCTAGTGATAACAATACTCAAAATATATAACAGACTGGAATTATAAGCCCGTCTCTTGCAATTTCGATCAATTGTATCTTGTCTTCCCTCTTGTATAGAAGTGTGGCTACAATCCAGCCTACCTCTGCTGCTGGTGGGTGGGGGGCATTTAAAATTTTTATCCAGGACGTCCTACGTCCCAGATATAAAGGTAAAAATAAAATATTTCCACTTTGCAAGTTCGAGTCGAGTACTCCCTTGACTCGAACCTTGCTTCTATTCTGGCGAATTTATCGCCTCTGTTTAGATATCTTTCATAGTCGCACCAAGACACTTTTCGGTGGTGCTTTCTTCCAGGTGTTCAAGTCTTGTTTTTTTTCTCTATATTGAATACTTTATAGACTTTTCTTTAATTTAATTTTTTATTATCCATCTGGACTATTCCATTTCTGCATGCTAATTTTATTTTTAATTTATTCCCATTCATGTGAAACCACTTATTCAAGTTCAAGTCATTGATGCAATTTTATACCAATTTTTACTTTTGTTATGATACGATTATATCATACTCTAGTTTGATTTTAATTATTACTTACTACATATAATTCATTTGTTATTATTATTTTTATTGTTAAAGTGAAAGCATCTGACATAAAATAGAGAAATGTTTTTGTTTCACTTTTAACACGTAATGCTGAAATAGTGGAGAAGATATGATATTGCTATGGGCTCGCTCTAGGCAAGAAGTTGAACATTTTTTTTTTGCCCATGAAACTACATGGACCCTAAGTAAGGCATGTGTAAAATTTGAATGAAATTGGTTGTGTAGTTCTCAAGTTTTAGGGAATCGTAGTGGAGAAGATATGGTATTGCTGTGGGCTCGCCCTAGGCAAAAAGTTAAAAAATTGTTTGCCGATGACACTCCCCGGACCCTAAGTAAGGCATGTGTAAAATTTGAATGAAATTGGTTGTGTAGTTCTCAAGTTTTGGGGAAACACACAGACAGACAGACACACATTCTCAGTTTTATATAGAGAGAGATAACGTATTTTTATCCGTTGTTACATACAATGTTATCTATAAATCTATAGATATATTCTATAGCACTTCTATAGATATCTTCTATAGTTTCCCAGCCTATATCAATATGGCCCCAAAGGAGTTCATTGAAGTCTCAGAAAAGTCTTGGAATTAGATATGAAGGAGTTACACAATTACTGCTCTGCGTTTTGTTCTAAAAGTTTACATTTACTAGCCGTAACTCTTTAAAATTAATATGATAAGGCATACACACAGACACAAACATATACATACAATGTATTTTCTATATATTAAATTTCGTAAGAAAAAAAAAGGATTCATTTAACACTTCAATAATAATTTGACATTGATAAATATAGTATTAGGTTGGCATTGAAAAATCTTGTACGAATTAAATATGTTACGGCTTTGTAGTTCACACATCCGGTAACAATCTCTACGGGTAATTATCTGCGTCACTTCGTTGAACTTTGGGGCGGCGCTGTAATGTAATGTTTCTGTATAATATGCAACTTGGAGAGGAAATCTTAACCGCCAAAGGAGACATATTCTGTCTTTCGGATATATTTGAGAAGATAAATGTGCTGAGCAAACAGTTACAAGGTAAAAATACAAAAGTATTCGAGATGCCTTTTCCTTCCAGCCCTGAATATTATTGGGGAGAAGCTGCAAGAGAATGACTCTTAGAATAAATTGAGAAATTGCACAACACAGATACCAAACCTCTTATCCGGTAACCTTGGGACCGGAGGTGGTCCGGATTTCTGGATTTTCCGGATTTAGTTTCCACAAGACGCCAGATTAAACAGGCGCTGCTTTTGAAATATTCTAACTTCTTTACTCTCTTT
>NW_021823758.1:0-21294 GCF_006345805.1 Octopus sinensis | reverse complement strand
ACCCTACTTGTGAAGGCCTGTTGAGTCAAGTGAAAATCAAAATCGAAATTGATCAACATCAATGGAAATTGTAGCTGTGATACCAGTGCCGATGGCATCTAAGAGAACCATCCGAACGTGACCGTTGCCAGCGCCGCCCCGACTGGCCTCGTGCCGGTGGCACATAAAATGCACCTTCCGATTGTGGTCGTTGCCAGCCTCGTCTGGCCCCCGTGCGGTGGACGTAAAAAGCACCATCCAATCATGGCCGATTACTGTATGCTCCCCCCTTTTCTTGCTTTCTCTCTCCCCCTCCCTCCGCTCTCCCACCTCATTATATATTACTGTATGCTCGCCCCTTTTCTTGCTTTCTCTCTCCCCCTCCCTCCGCTCTCCCACCTCATTATATATTACTGTATGCTCCCCCTTTTCTTGCTTTCTCTCTCCCCCTCCCTCCGCTCTCCCACCTCATTATATATTACTGTATGCTCCCCCTTTTCTTGCTTTCTCTCTCCCCCTCCCTCCGCTCTCCCACCTCATTATATATTACTGTATGCTCCCCCCTTTTCTTGCTTTCTCTCTCCCCCTCCCTCTCCCTCCCTCTCCTCCCTCCACCTCATTATATATTACTGTATGCTCCCCCCCTTTTCTTGCTTTCTCTCTCTCCTCTCTCCCCCTCTCCCGCTCTCCCACATTATATATACTGTATGCTCCCCTGCTCCCCTTTTCTTGCTTTCTCTCTCCCCCTCCCTCCGCTCTCTCACCTCATTATATATTACTGTATGCTCCCCCTTTTCTTTCTTTCTCTCTCCCCCCCCCTCCGCTCTCCCACCTCATTATATATTACAGTATGCTCCCCTATCTTGCTTTCTCTCTCCCCCTCCCTCCGCTCTCCCACCCCATTATATATTACTGTATGCTCCCCCCTTTCTTTTCTTGCTATCTCTCTCCCCCTCCCTCCGCTTTCCCACCTCAGTATATATTACTGTATGCTCCCCCCTTTTCTTGCTTTCTCTCTCCCCCTCCCTCCGCTCTCCCACCTCATTATATATTACTGTATGCTCCCCCTTTATTGCTTTCTTTCTCCCCCTCCCTCCGCTCTCCCGCTCTCTCCCACATCATTATATTACTGTATGCTCCCCCTTTTCCTTGCTTTATCTCTCCTCCCCTCCTCCGCTCTCCCACCTCATTATATATTACTGTATGCTCCCCCCTTTTCTTGCTTTCTCTCTCCCCCTCCCTCCGCTCTCCCACCTCATTATATATTACTGTATGCTCCCCCCTTTTCTTGCTTTCTCTCTCCCCCTCCCTCCGCTCTCCTCCTCTCCCCCTCTATATATACTGTATGTATGCTCCCCCTTTTCTTGCTTTCTCTCTCCCCCTCCCTCCGCTCTCCCACCTCATTATATATTACTGTATGCTCCCCCTTTTCTTGCTTTCTCTCTCCCCCTCCCTCCGCTCTCCCACCTCATTATATATTACTGTATGCTCCCCCTTTTCTTGCTTTCTCTCTCCCCCTCCCTCCGCTCTCCCACCTCATTATATATTACTGTATGCCCCCCTCCCCCCCCCCTTTTCTTGCTTCCTCTCTCTCCCCCTCCCTCCGCTCTCCCACCTCATTATATATTACTGTATGCTCCCCCTTTTTCTGCTTCCTCTCTCCCCCTCCCTCCGCTCGCTCCATCCCACCTCATTTTATATTACTGTATGCTCCCCCCTTTTCTTGCTTTCTCTCTCCCCCTCCCTCCGCTCTCCCACCTAATTATATATTACTGTATATGCTCCCCCCATTTCTTGCTTTCTCTCTCCCCCTTCCCTCCCTCTCCTCACTCTCCTCATTATATATACTGTATGCTCCCCTCCCCTTTTCTTGCATTCTCTCTCCCCCTCCCTCCGCTCTCTCACCTCATTATATATTACTGTATGCTCCCCCCCTTTTCTTGCTTTCTCTCTCTCCCCCTCCCTCCGCTCTCCCACCTCTTTATATATTACTGTATGCTCCCCCTTTTCTTTTTTCTTGCTTTCTCTCTCCCCCTCTCTCCGCTCTCCTCCCACCTCATTATATATTACTGTATGCTCCCCCCTTTCTTGCTTTCTCTCTCCCCCTCCCTCCGCTCTCCCCCCCTCATTATATATTACTGTATGGCTCCCCCCCCTTTCTTGCTTTTCTCTCTCTCCCCCTCCCTCCGCTCTCCCACCTCATTATATATTACTGTATGCTCCCCCTTTCTTTCTTGCTTCTCTCTCCTCTCCACTCCCTCCCTCCGCCTCTCCCACCTCATTATATATTACTGTATGCTCTCCCCCTTTCTTGCTTCTCTCTCCCCCTCTCTCTCTCTCCCCCTCCCTCCGCTCTCCCACCTCATTATATATTACTGTATGCTCCCCCTTTCTTGCTTTCTCTCTCCCCCTCCCTCCGCTCTCCCACCTCATTATATATTACTGTATGCTCCCCCTTTTCTTGCTTTCTCTCTCCCCCCTCCCTCCGCTCTCCACCTCATTATATATTACTGTATGCTCCCCCTTTTCTTGCTTTCTCTCTCCCCCCCTCCCTCCGCTCTCACACACTCATTATATATTACTGTATGCTCCCCCCCTTTCTTGCTTTCTTTCTCCCCCTCCCTCCGCTCTCCCACCTCATTATATATTACTGTATGCTCGCTCCCCCCTTTCTTGCTTTCTCTCTCCCCCCTCCCTCCGCACCCACCTCATTATATATTACTGTATGCTCCCCCTTTTCTTGTTCTTTCTCTCTCTCCCCCTCCCTCCGCTCTCCCACCTCATTATTATTACTGTATGCTCCCCCTTCTTGCTTTCTCTTCTCTCCCCCCCTCCGCTCTCCCACCTCATTATATATTACTGTATGCTCCCCCTTTTCTTGCTTTCTCTCTCCCTCTCCCTCCGCTCTCCCACCTCATTATATATTACTGTATGCTCCCCCCTTTCTTGCTTTCTCTCTCCCCCTCCCTCCGCTCTCCCACCTCATTATATATTACTGTATGCTCCCCCTTTTCTTGCTTTCTCTCTCCCAATAGAAGCAAGGTTCGAGTCAACGGAACGTGCAAGGGAGTACTCGACTGGAACCTTGCAAATGGGAAATATTTTATTTTTACCTTTATATCTGGGAGGTAGGACGTTCCGGATTAATATTAAAAATGTCCCCTCAGAAGTAGAGGTAGGCTGGATTGTAGCCACACTTCTATACAAGAGCGAGGACAAGATACAATTGATCGAAATTACAAGAGACGGGCCTACAATTCCAGTGTGTTATATATTTTGAGTATTATCACTAGCGATATCAAGACATAGCTTTGTATTTTGTATTTTATGTGTAGATGTATATATATAGATGTACATGTAATATGTACACATATATATACACATATATACATGCACTAGCACTATGAGCCAGCAACGACGGGTCATAGTGCTAGTATATATATATATATATATATATATATATATATATATATATATGTGTGTGTGTGTGTGTGTGTGTGTGTGTGGAGGCGCAATAGCCTGGTGGTTAGGGCAGCGGAATCACAGTTTCGATTCTGAGACCGGACGTTGTGAGCTTTTATTTAGCCAAAACATCTAAAGCTCCACGATTCTCGGGCAGTGCTTGGTGGCGAACCCCTGCTGTGCTCTTTCGCCACAACTTTCTGAAATTCGATCCCATTTTGTCACAAAAGAGGCAACTATGGGGTGCAAGAATTTCAATAATGTTAATAACTTTAGCTGTTCCTTGTAACACTACAACCTGATCTGCAGAAATTTTGTGTGACACAAACAACTCTCAGCGAATTATGCGACGAGTGAAAGAAATAAGTATTTCATTCTGTCCCTCACAGATTCCTTCTGTGAATTGAAGGATTCCAATATACTTTCAAAACAACTGTATATGATTAATTCTATAAAACGGAGACAAAATGTTTTAAATTTGTCTAGTGTTCATACATTCAGACACCAAACAATTCTTATAAATTAAACGAACGGGTATTCTTTTAATATTTTATCAACTCAATTCATTACATTTCCTCTTTTTCATGTGAAATTGTGTCGTTCTGAGAGGATTACTTATTTATGAATGCATGATACACGTTGAGGTTTGTGACTCTCCTCAGTTACATCATCATCATTATTTCCTCTGGTTTTATTCTTTGATTGACTTGACCAATCAGGGGCAATATATTTTCTCATTAATTAATATATGCTAATAACTGTCAGAATCTTTGCGCAAAACAAGATGAATTGATTTGGGTCATCACAGTTGAAAGTTAAACATTTTAGTTTTATAGAATCAGTAAAAGAATTATATTTTCTCAGGTTTTCACACCTGGCCCTTTTAGAAATACATTTACTGCTACTGATTAAATTCGATACTAAATATGTTTCTCTTAGCTTATATAAAGAGTCACTTATTTCGTACAACTTTCAGGAAAAACAATCATGTTTATATTTTTCTTCTGTTTTAACATCACAAATAATGTTTGAATATAATTTCGCTACCAGGTTTTGGAACTAAAAATCAGTGAAATATGTTAACAATTTATTTGAAATAATTTTATACAGAATTTGATACCCAATAATTTGTTTTAATACTAATAAGTACCCTGCGCGTAAGCGAAAGTAAGGTATTGTGGTCGCTCGTCGTGGTCTGTTTGTGTTTTAGAAACAATAACTGGACAACAGCTGAACAAATTTTCACGAAATTCAGCAGAAATACGCAGTGGATAAATGACTAAACTTGATGAAAATCTGGTTTGATTATCTTCAAAACTGGCGGACGGGTGAATCAAAATGTTTTGACTGTGAATATGTTTTGCAAAAGAAATTATGAACGCAGGTTATGCATCGTTGTGGCAAGTTCTCAGTACAAGAAGCTAATAGCAGCACAGAAAAAAAAACATGTATTATGTTTATTAAATACTATTTTTCACTCACCAGATGGGGCACGGAATAGTACACAATATATATGTGTGTGTGTGTGTGTATGTGCGTGTGCGAGTGAGTGTATGTATGTGTTTGTGTGTGATTTGAATCGACCATTGTCTTCATGTGTACAGATCATGGTGTATCTAAGTACGTAGACACGTGTAGGTACACACATACATAAATACATACACAGATATGCGACTCTGTGTGGTGTGTGTGTGTGTTCAGTGATGGATGCGAGAGTTTCGTTTATTTACGAGTTGATTTCTTAATTTCACCAGAATGTATATACCTATAATGGTGATACTTAAAACAAAAAAATGAAATAAAATCGAGCTTACGAATTTCCCGATCAGCAAGTAGCCTTATTATTTATATCCTGCGTTTGATTCTCTTGCCTTCATTGAAAAACGTTGAAAACACTTCTGAAATTCTATGCAATATTTTCTATACTTATTTCATTTTGTTCACTTTCGTTTTCATAATCATGATTTTTATTTGAATAACCATTTATTTAGTCATTTGCAAATTTTACTTTTACGGTTTGCCGTAGACATCGGTCAAGTCCACTTTTAGCTGTCATCTTCTTAGACTTTCAATCGTCTCTTAGGCAAACAATTACAAAGCTTAAGTTAGTTCAATGCAAAAGTATGTCTAAGAAACGCATTGTAAGCCATACTATAATTTGAGAAAAAAAAACTTTATCTGCGCACAGGGTATGCATACTCCTCAAATGCCTTTTTTCTTTTCCCTCTCAATAGCAATTTCTTATCAATTTCCGAATTAAAATTGAGGCAATTTAAATAGTTTTGTATTTAATTTCCAAATTAAACCAGATTTATTAACTCCTATCAGAAAAGAATCCTACAACCAGTGGATAATGACTATGTGTCTTACAATCTTGTTTCATTAAATTATGTACGGTAGAGCTTTCTGTCACATCCCACAATTTTATAGACAAAGGAAGTCCACCAAGGAAGCTTCAAGTGTTTTACTTCTTTAAAAACTTTTCTACGTCTATGGTGCAAAGAATTATGAAATTAAAATAAAAATCAAAATGCGATAACATCCGAGTAGTATGATGTTAAAAATTGTTGGGCAAAATAGAACTTTTCCATTATCTCAATTTATTCCGATACTGTGGGCTCACTGTGACTTTTCCTCAATCACATGAAATTACAGTAACAAATACTGTGATGTTATTTCATTATGACAGTTATACTTAAATTTAAATTTATTAAAACTCGGTAGCTAGAAAATAAAGAGCAGCCTAGAGCTAGAATACAAAATATAATGATTCTTAATTGCACTCACAACCCCATGAAGTTTTATACAAGCATCCCCACTTTAAACTGGTCTTAAACCATAACAGAACAAAGAGAGATATCATTTATTATATAGAAATACTATCTCTATGTGATATATATTCATAGAAAAAAAACATCAATGTATGTATACCAGACATTTTGTTCTAAGCTATAAATGAAGGGAGATAACTATTAATTTGGCAGAGGATATTAAAACTGTCTAAATAACAATGAAAGTGTTTAGGGAAGTGATTATATATACAACAACAGCAACAACAACAAACGGATATTTCAAAGTTTATCTTTATTTCAAAAGCTAATTTCTAACAAAGGAACCAAACCAGTGAAGGGTATCTCTTATGTGAGAGATAGATCTGCTAGAATTAGTAGCTAAATCCACTGCACTCCACACCTCATCATTGTAAAGGAGGACAAATTGGAGAATGTGGTTCTTGGTTCTCTATACTTTGGTCAAAGGTCTCTCTCTTTGGTCAGCATTCACCTGGGAGTAAACAACAGTAGAATTTACACAGAAATTCACCGTTCATATAATGAGAGATACTCAAGGGCAGCAAAGCACTCAGCATCTTTAAGGGCTTTTCTGAGGGTCTCAACTGTACGTTCCTCTGGTTTACAATTTATAAACCACTCACAAAGCATTTGATAACTCTGTTTTACTGTGTCACAAGGGAAATCGTTCTTGATAATATCCTGGTCAATTGCTGGAACTCCTAGAAAACGTCCTGCAAAAGATACAACGACAGAAAATAACAGCAACAACAACATTAACAATAATACAAAGACTATGTACTGTAAGTAAGTATATAATATAACAAAGATCTACATCAATAGAGAAATAACGAAATAAATAAGAAACATGAAAACTATAAGGCATTGTTCTCTATTTTTAAGAATGTTGACAAAAATAACAAAGAGGTTAAAATAAAGAAGTAAGAAGAAGAAATATTAAAAAGAATGAAGGATTTGAGAAAATGTATGGTAAACAGCTGACAGGAGCAGTATTTGTGTGGAAAATATGCTTTTTTAAGGAAGGCTTTGAAAAACCATCTGATAACATCAACGCTGGAAATAATGATGTGTGATACCCCTTCCTCGTCTGGAATATCAACATTTAGACATATCTGGAAAGTGGGGACTGAGTTGACAAACATTACCTGTAATATTCGGTACACGGTGACCAATTAAATAAAAAATAGACAAGATACCAGAATGATCACAATGACACAAAAAATATAATATTTCTTAGTTCTCCTCAAATATTATAGAAGACACGAAATTAATTTTCTTGGTTCATGACTCATAATAAGGATTTCTTTCACTGGATCAAGGCCACAATGGAGAGAGATGTCGACAATGGAGTAAACCTAGCAATGAATAGAGTTTTAATTAACAGGAAAGAAGTGGGTAAGTAGGAATTCTATAAGCCAAGGTGATGCAGTGGGACCAGAGGTATGTTCACAGGGTAGAGGAAATACTTTGTCATTAGCAGATATACAGGGGTCGCTATAGTAAGAACAACTATGGAAGTTGTAGTTGATGGTTTCTGTTACCTTGGTAACATAATTAAAAGTGGAGGAAACTATTTTGCATTCATACTATTTAGAGCAAAAGATGAGGTGAAAATGCACAGTTAGCTATTATGGCTGTTGGTAACAAAGAGGTTCCGTTTCCAAATGAAGGGCAGATTGTATGATCCAATGATGCATTGAATATGGAGGATGTATGAAAACTGGCAAGAAATTAAGAGAGCATTCTTTACTGGATGTGTAATGCTAATGTGTAGAAATCACAGAGAAAAAAATGAACTGGAAGAAAAACTAGGTGGTGCAGATATGGGAGGCGTACGGAAGATACAAGCTGGATAAAGAAGTACCAGGAAATCCAGATGGAAGTAAACAAGAAGTTAAAGCTGTCAAAGGACGACAACAGCTGTGAGATAAGTAGTCTAACTCATTCAAACTTCGAGAAATGAAACAAGATGAGGATGATGATGATGATGATGATGAACCGTTGTTTGTGGATTGATTTTAGCCTAGTATGACTGTTAGATTTTATATTAATTCCAAGGTATAACATGTTCGACATGTCATAGATGATATCCTCTCTTAATTTAGATAAACCATTTCTATCAGCTGACTGACAGGATATTGTCATGACTTCTTGTATCCAGGCTGGAAGGTTCAAATCTAGTCCCTGGCACTGCTCTATATCCCTGCTAAAGGCGTCTCTCTATGATGCAGTCTACCTAGATGCATATAGGTACCATGGGAAGGCATTTGTATAAATAATGGGAACATTGTATAAATGGTATTTTATGTTGTTACACATTCAGACAAGGGGAAGTGGGTTATTGTGATGTTCATGCCTTTCCAAATGACTTTTGTAATGTAATGAAGAGTGAAGTGATTTCAAGTGAGAAACAAAATCAATTCGAATTTACATATGATGGCATAATTATTTTATAATTAGGAAGTGCTTCATTAACTTATAAGTACTGAGTTCAATCCAGCAATGAAGACAATCAACAAAGTGACTTGTCTGTTTAGAGACAAGACAATAGGTTGACCTGGGGCTAAAGAATTACTATAAATATAGGAAAACAGACTGGCGAAAGGGCAGACTACAACATGTCACATAAAATGCACACTCTCCTGTTTAAAAAGTTCCATTTGGTAATTTGGTCCTTGTCTCCCAGGTGAAGCAGTTATGTCACACCTGGAACACCTTTCTTCATAATATTGCCAGATTAAGTCTACACAACAACAACAACAATCTATCATTAAATTAAGTAGAAACGTAAACAACGTAAACAACAGAAGCGTCGCTATTAACTCACCTGTTTACCTTTAAATAACAAAAGCACTTCGTTCCTTGTATCAACTCTATTGTATTTTCTAATTTCACCAAGTATGCAAAACTATGCTAATTTCGGTGAATATTTTATGAAGTTTCAGTAATATCTTTAGCTAACATTTCAACAGGAAATTACGAATGGAACTTTTTCGTTGTCATTTTAACAAACAAAACTTCAAGTAATGGCAAAATTTATAGAAAGCAATTAGGTATTCTATACTCACCTGCTTGCTGCCAGTTGCCCCCTAACTTCTTTGCTGCTCTTTGGAGATACTCCCCATTCAGTTTTAGAGACTCTGAAATAAATATTTCCAAACTTTACACTTCACAGTACAATTTCTTTGTCTCTGTTAATTGGTCTTTATTTTATTAGTGTATTTTATATTGTAAGACATTCCTATTATCAATGGTCAATATTTAGATCCACAACTAAATAGACTCACCTTCCCTAAACTTCTTGTATCTATTAAAATATCCTACATTATCAATTAACTTAGCAGTTATCTGATTTAATTATTACTCGACGAACTAGTTTACTTCTGTACCACAATTCTCTAAGTCGTACGTAAAGCTTATAACAGAATCCTGTACAAATACTTGTACACCTTCTATGGTATACTATCGCCTTCTGGGGCACCCATTGCTCTTGCCTTCTTCACACAGCTATCTGATTGGTGTTGGCTGAAATCACTTTGCTGAAATTTGATTCCCAGCTTCATTCGATATTTCAAACCCTCCTTGAGCTGGAACTGCTGGCCTTGCTGTGGGTCACTGTAGGGATCCTGTATATACCTGTCCAGTTCATCCTCAGTACATTTTACACTACTTCACATAGCATCTGCATTTAGATTCCTATTAACATCATAAGGGTTCTGAAGGAGTTTTTCTCTAATCCAACCTCATTTCCTGTTTCAGTTGTTGCGGTCAGAGCGGATGGTCTCTTTTTCAACTCTGCTCCAGACATAATAATCCATGGGATTACAATCAAGGCAATTAGGAGGCTAAACATGGGTCCATGGAAGCCGTATAAATTCTCCGACAGTCACTTCTGATTCTTCCTGCTGGTATGGAAAGGAACTGCATTCTGCTGTCATGTATAAGGCCTTCGAACAGCGACCATGTCCAGCCAGATTTGACCACCGTCTCTAGGAGCATTAACAGCCATCTGAATTGAACTTAAGGCTGCGTTCAAAGACGTCAGCTTCACTGGAGACACATCTGAAGACATGCTGGTCACTGCTTCGTAGACTCCGTTGCAGCTTTACAATGTTTACAGAGTATTGAACAGCAGACATGATGTTGACATTTTGATACATGGTATTTGTGCATCATAATACACTTTGGCGTATCTACTGCTTATAATTCTTACATCTGTGACAAGGTATGTATCAATTCCTCGTTTCCTACCAGACAGCAAGCTAGCACACCATCGTCCTAATCTTTATATAGGATTGTCTTTAACATTTGGTCTCGTTTCTCCAGTTATTTTTGAAATTTACTTGCTTCTGCTTAAATATGACAAATGACAGACTGCATTACGTATTTACTTTAACCTTCATTATTCACCAAGTAATTAGTTGATCCAGAACTATTTGCATATCTTTGGGTCTCTTGTTAGTATTGTGATGTCATCCATGGAGTCTCTTTAGATGAATCCACTTGAGCCGTTTCTTATGATCAACCTGCTGATCATAAAATCTCCATCATAAGCAGAAAACAAATGCTGTACAAACTACAGCAATTCCAATCTCAAGAAGGTGCCAGTCTGTTGTGAAGTTTTCTTTCATGAAGCACATTTTGAAGTTGTTATAGCAACACCTTTCGCATATATAAAAGAAGTCTATTGCTTCCATCAATAATTTTTGTGGTCATTAACTAAGTTTTGTGCCACTTTCTCAAGGGGCTGCTTTTGTGGCACTCGAGTCTTGTAAAATTTCTTTATTTGTATTGATAATCCTTTCTACAATGCGCAATGAGAAACCACTATGGCTTCGGTTAACATTTTCATATTTTCTACAGATTTCCTATGTAATAGCTCAATATTATGTCCACAACAAAATGGACCAACCTTCCTAAATCTCCTCTTTCTATTAAGATGCTCTACATAATCTAACAATGTGGTAATTATCACATTTATTATCACTTGACACCCTGCTTTTCTCTTCTGTTTTTCCTTTCTTACATTTGGGCCAAATCTAAGACACGGCATTTTCCTCTCACTTTCATATTTCACACAACCAATGTTATTTTTTCACCCTGAGCCATTTTCAGGAGCCTCTAAATGTTATATTATGCCTTGAGCATTATCAGTATGCTTACCATGGACAGATCAATCCTGAAAGCGAAAAAACGCACCACACGTTTTCTTGTATTACATCATGGCCCAATGGGGGTCCCTTGAATATTGATTTAAAAAAAAAATTCCGCCCATGAAAATGTTCCTATTTGAAAGGCCAATAACGTGAATATGGAGGAAGATAATAGAGGAATTCTGATAGCAGATTCTGGCCGATCTGATTGCAGATTACACGCTGTAGCCAATTTCAGACAAATATGAATAGTTTTAAAAGCGTTCAGCACCAAAATCGTATAAATTGACATTCTTGCTCCACGAGGGGTGTGGCCCTCAAAGTTCGGTAGGGCATATCATTGAAACCCTTAGTGGTTGAACACTAATTATACATGTATTCTTTATGCATTACCAAAAACCATCTGAGCCAAATCTGAGTTGGTCAAGTGAAAAGTTTCTTCCTTTTAAATTTTGTTTGAATTCATACGGAATACTCCTAATGTAAAAATATTGGCTGCGAGAAATAGAAACCATATATTTATTGACAATTGTGTCTACAAGATGGTTCTACTTGAAAGCAAAATATGTTTTTAAGCAAGCTTTACAAAATGGAATTACACATTTCATTTTTGGAAGAATTTCACATGATTTTAATTTTGTCTATACAGCAGAGGAAGTGTCTAGGGAGATGATGGGACTTACAACAACAACATCAACAAATGAAATTTCAAAGTGTATCGTTATTTCCGCAGTTAATCTCTAACAACAAGGGAGACAAACTAAGAAAGGGATTTCCATGTAGTAGAGAGATCTGCTAGAATTAGTAGCCAAAACCTACTCAGTTCACAACTTATCACCTTAAAGAAGGACTTTAGTTGCCAGCAGAGGCGGCATCTCTCTGAACTTTACCCAGCTATTCTTACTCTAGTCGCTACACGCTCAGAGCAACCATCCCAACTACAGACTTGGTTACCTAGGTAGCAGAAGCTATTAACTATTAGTTTCTTCCCCTGACATGTGATGGAATCTGTTTTCTGTACATCTACAGTGTTTATTGCCCCAGAGCACCTGCCACTTACAAAATCTATTTTCATGGTTAACCTTCCTTTGATATAGCTGCACTTATTATGCGTCCATAGCTTACACCGGGTACATCGTGTGGAGTTTCTACCCTCTCCATTTCTACAGATAGAGCAGGGTCATCTACTTGAAAGGGGTTGTGATTTTCAACCTTCCTACTTACCAGGCCTTTGGGTTTGGCTATGTTAAACCTAAGGCCATTCGATTCTAGACCTTGCTTCCACACCCCAAACTTTGTCTCCAGTTCTGGCATTGACTCAACTATTAGACCAAGGTCATCAGCACAGAGGAGCTCCCAGGGGCAGCCTGTCTTGGAATTTCCCTGTTATTGCCTGGAGGACTATAAGGAATAAGAGCGGGCTGAGGACTGATCGTTGGTGAACCCTGATGTGTATTTGTAAAATGGAATGTTTCACAGAGTATAGAGGGTGTATGAAAACTGTTAAAAAATGAAGTGAGCATACTTCAAAAGAAGTGTAATATTAATGTGCTGAAGTCCCGGAGCAGAGATGAGCTGGAAGCAAAACTAGGGTTTAGAAGTTTCAGAGATAGCGCACAAGAGACGAGATGGTACAGATATGGGAGGAGTATGGGGGATTTAAAAAATGTGGATAAAGAAGTGCCAGGAGATCCAAATTGAAGGAAATAAGAAGTTGAACCTGACAAAGGATGACAACAGCTGTGGGAGTAGTCAAATTTGAATGCAACAATCAAGTCAGAACTAAAACCAAAGGGTGAAACACTCAGAAAACTGTGCCTCTTTTAGCATTAATATCATCTAAAATCTAACAAGAGTGAGAAAAAGAATGACTATATGGATGGTAAATGTTGTTCAAACAATGTAATAAGTGTATATTATATATAGTTACAAACAAGGATTTGTGAGATCAAGTCACACAGGGAACTCATATTTAATTCCTATCTTTATATTTTATGTCAACACCAATATTTTGTTTAAATGCAAACAGATGTTCACCGTTCAATACTAAATTTAATATTTAATCAACGTTAATGATCATTATACTTATAATCTTAGAGATTTGATTTTTAATCCTTTTAATTTATAACAATGTTATTCAGTGGTTTGTTGCAAGTTCCGCCTGGCTGGTTCCCTGTGCCGGGGGAAAGTAAAAAGCACCATCCGAACGTGGTCAATGCTAGCTCCCACCTCAACTGGCTCCTGTGTTGGTGGCACTCAAAAGCACCCACCACACTCTCGGAGTGGTTGGCATTAGGAATGGCATACATATGTGGAAACCTTGCCAGATCACGTTGGAGCCTGGCGCAGCCTACTGCCTTGCCAGTGAAATCGTCCGACCCATGCTACTATAAAAACGGACGTTAAACGATGATGATGATGAGGATGATGATGATGATGATGATGATGATGATGATGAGTTCCATGACCAAATGACAATATTAACTCTATTGTGTCTTCTAATTTGAACATTATTACCAACAGCATTAACCTCAATGGGTATTTCATAAATTCTCAGTAAATCGATATCTTTAATTCAATTATTATACAGATAATCGTTCAATTGGAAAATAGGAATGGAAGCTGTTTTCAGTTATTCTTTCGAGCACAATATACTCGGGGAAAGAAAACCTTACAGAAATCAATTGGGAACTATTATTTTATACTCACCAATTGCCTGAGATGCAGCCCCTAATTCCTGACATATAGCCTCTGTTTGTACACACCTGTCCTCAAACTTTGGAGCCCCTGAAATAAATATTTCCAAGTTTTACATTTAATAATAAACTTTCTTTATCTTTATTTTTATTAAACTCTATCTTGTTATTGTGAGACATTCAATTCCTGTCGTTACTGGTCAACTGTTGACCATTATGGTTTTGGTCAATATTTCTGTACTTTCTAAAGTGGTCCCATGTAATAGCCCAATATGTCCACAATAAAACAGACTAACATCTCTAAATCCAACCCCCTCACTTCTGTCTCTCTCTCTCTCTCTCTCCTCTCTCTTAAAAAAACACATTAAATATTCTAACAATGTTGCAATTATCTCATTTAATTAACACTTGATAAGAGTTTTTCTCTAGCTTTGTCTTTCTTTTCTATAACTGCCAAATCTATGGCATGGCACAGTCCTCTCATCTCTAGAATTCACTAATCAACATTCCTCTCTAATTAAGTAAAACTGAGCCCATAAAGACATGTCCTTTATATGCATACCCTCCAACCCGCACACAATCTGTCCCCTAAAAAACATCTGCACAAGCCAAATTCCATACACCCTTCCCCACCATGATCCCTAACAAGATATAAAATGTAAGGTGAGGGTACACGATGTTCCTATGACAAAATAAATTTACATTTCAGACATACAAATGTAAGAGAGTTAATGAATTATAGCTTATTAATTATCATGATAATTGGGTATATATGTGATACAATGGCACTGTGCTTGACGGTGCAATACTAGATATCAATATAGATTGTATATAATCTGAGTAAAGAACATATAACCGTCATTACTATGAATATAATTGTGTCTCAGCACAGCTAATATTATGGTAGTTCCATGAGCAAACGAAGAAAGATATAACCAAGTCCACTGCCAAATACTAATGATTAATTCATTTCCCGGTCAAATAACAATGACTATCTTTCATTAAATAATTTGAACGCAACGATGTCAGTGTGTACACAAGGCAGAGTGAAGAGGCCTGAGAGAAGTGTTAGACATAAGAAGCATCAGATGTGGTGTACAGGAGAGACAACAGCACTGGTATGGTCATGTGTATGGATGAGGAGAGCTGTGGGAAGAAGTGTTACACCCTAACAGTGGAACGAACCCGTGGAAAGGGGTGGCCCAGGAAGACAGGGCATGACGTGGTGAAACGACCTTCGAACGTTGGGCCTCACAGAGGTAATGGCAAGAGACAGAGACCTCTAGAAATATGATGTAATTAAGAGGACTCGGCAAGTGAAGTGAGATCAGAGCTGTAGCATATACCAGTGGCGCATAACCAGCCCTTTTTAAAAGTACCCTTGAATCACAGAGTGATAAGTTGCGCTTGAGAAGAATTTCCGAGTCAAGTAAAACCAAAAACCAGAAATCACAAATCAAAATCAAATCAAGATCGAAATCAAAATGCAAATTGTAATCATGGCTGATGCCAGAGCCGCCTGGCTTCCACCCGTGCCGGTGGCACGTAATAAGTACCATTCAAACATTGTTTGTTGCCAGTGCCGCCTGACTGGTTCCCTGTGCCGTTGGCACGTAAAAAGCACCATCCGAACGTGGTCGATGCCAGCCCCAACTTCAACTGGTTACTGTGTCGGTGGCACGTAAAAAGCACCCACCATACTCTCGGAGTGGTTGGCGTTAGGAATGGCAAACATATGTGGAAACCTTGCCAGATCACTTTCGAGCCTGACGCAGCCTACTGCCTTGCCAGTGAAATCATCCAATCCATGCCACCATAAAAAACGGACGTTAAACGATTGTGATGTTGATGATGATGATTAGTTCCATGACCAAATGACAAAATTTACTCTATTGTGTCTTCTAATTTGAACATTATTACCAACAGCATTAACCTCAATGGGTATTTCATAAACTCACAGTAAATCGATATCTTTAATTCAATTATTATACAGATAATTGTTCAATTGGAAAATAGGAATGGAAGCTGTTTTCAGTTATTCTTTCAAGCACAATATACTCGGGGGAAGAAAACCTTACAGAAATCAATTGGGAACTATTATTTTATACTCACCAATTGCCTGAGATGTAGCCCCTAATTCCTGACATGTAGCCTCTGTTTGTACACACCTGTCCTCACACTTTGGAGCACCTGAAATAAATATTTCCAAGTTTTACATTTAAAAATAAAATGTCTGTATCTTTATTTTTTTAAACTCTATTTTGTTATTGTGAGACATTCAATTCCTGTTGTTACTGGTCAACTGTTGACCATTATGGTTTTGGTCAATATTTCTGTACTTTCTACAGTGGTCCCATGTAATAGCCCAATATGTCCACAATAAAACAGGCTAATATGCCTAAATCCACCCTCTCTCTCTCTCTCTCTCTCTCTAAAAACACATTAAATATTCTAACAATGTTGCAATTATCTCACTTAATTAACACTTGATGACAGTTTTCTCTTAGCATTGTCTTTCTTTTCTTATAACTGTGCCAAATTTATGGCATGGCACAGTCCTCTCATATCTAGAATTCACTAATCAACATTCCTCTCTAATTAAGTAAAACTGCACCCATAAAGACATGTCCTTTATATGCATACCCTCCAACCCGCACACAATCTGTCCCCTAAAAAACATCTCCACAAGCCAAATTCCATACACCCTTTCCCAACATGATCCCTAACAAGATATAAAATGTAAGGTGAGGGTACACGATGTTCCTATGACAAAATAAGTTTACATTTCAGACATACAAATGTAAGAGAGTTAATGAATTATAGCTAATTATTTATCTTGATAATTGGGTATATACACTACCGTCAGAAATTAATTAGCACCCTTGATTTGCTCACCATGAAGCATGGTGGGGGTGGCCTGATGGTGTGAGGGGCGTTCAGCTACAGTTGTGTTGGGCGGCTCTATGCCGTCGAAGGCAACATCAACGCAGCAAAGTACGTTGAGATAGTACGGGATACCTCTTTGGTGGCGAGGAGTACGTGCTGGCCAGACACCTGACCTGAACCCTATTGAGAACCTCTGGAGTCGATTGGGTAGGGATTTGAATGTGCAGCAATACAGGAACCGACACGAGCTGTTTGGGGCACTTCTTGCTGCATGAGGGGCCATCCCTGCACAGTACCTGCAGGCACTCATAGACAGCATGCCGACCCGCGTAGCAGCAGTCATTGCTGCCAAAGGAGGAGCAACAAGATATTGACTAAATTTCACGATTAATATCAATTATGTGGTGTGCTGGGATATGTTTTAATAAATTTTTGATTAAAAACGAGTTCGTTTCTGATAATAAGTTAATTAAATTAAGAAAATGTAACAAAATGTAGAAATTTGAGACGTGCTAATTAATTGCCGACGCAAGTGTACGTGATACAATGGCACAGTGCTTGACGGTGCAATACTAGATATCAATATAGATTGTATATAATCTGAGTAAAGAACATATAACCTTCATTACTATGAATATGATTGTCTCTCAGCACAGCTAATATTATGGTAGTTCCATGAGCAAACGAAGAAAGATATAACCAAGTCCACTGCCAAATACTAATGAATTAATTCATTTCCCGGTCAAATAACAATGACTATATTCTATTAAATAATTTGAACGCAACGATGTCAGTGTGTACACAAGGCAGAGTGAAGAGGCCTGAGGGAAGTGTTAGACATAAGAAGCATCAGATGTGTGTACAAGATAGACAACTGCACTGGTATGGTCATGGTATGGATGAGGGGAGCTGTGGAAAGAAGTGTTACACCCTCACAGTGGAAAGAACCCGTGCAAAGGGGTGACCCAGGAAGACAGGGCATGACGTGGTGAAACGACCTTCGAAAGTTGGGCCTCACAGAGGTAATGGCAAGAAACAGAGACCTCTGGAAATATGATGTGATTAAGAGGACTTGGCAAGTGAAGTGAGATCACAGCTGTAGCCTATACCAGTGTTGCATAACCAGCCCTTTTTAAAAGTACCCTTGAATCACAGAGTGATAAGTTGCGCTTGAGAAGAATTTCTGAGTCAAGTAAAACCAAAAACCAGAAATCACAAATCAAAATCAAATCAAGATCGAAATCAAAATGCAAATTGTAATTACGGCCGATGCCAGTGCCGCCTGGCTGGCACCCGTGCCGGTGGCACGTAATAAGTACCATTCAAACATTGTTTGTTGCCAGTGCCGCCTGACTGGCTCCTTGTGCCGTTGGCACATAAAAAGTACCATCCGAACGTGGACAATGCCAGCCCCAACTTCAACTGGCTCCTGTGTCGGTGGCACGTAAAAGGCACCCACCACACTCTCGAAGTGGTTGGCGTTAGGAATGGCATACATATGTGGAAACCTTGCCAGATCACATTGCAGCCTGACGCAGCCTACTGCCCTACCAGTGAAATCGTCCGACCCATGCCACCATAAGAAACGGATGTTAAATGATGATGATGATGATGAGTTCTGTGACCAAATGACAAAATTAACTCTATTGTGTCTTCTAATTTGAACATTATTACCAACAGCATTAACCTCAATGGGTATTTCATAAACTCACAGTAAATCGATATCTTTAATTCAATTATTATACAGATAATCGTTCAATTGGAAAATAGGAATGGAAGCTGTTTTCAGTTATTCTTTCAAGCACAATATACTCGGGGGAAGAAAACCTTACAGAAATCAATTGGGAACTATTATTTTATACTCACCAATTGCCTGAGATGCAGCCCCTAATTCCTGACATGTAGCCTCTGTTTGTACACACCTGTCCTCACATTTTGTAGCCTCTGAAATAAATATTTCCAAGTTTTACATTTAATAATAAACATTCTTTATCTTTATTTTTATTAAACTCTATCTTTTTATTGTGAGTCATTCAATTCCTGTCGTTACTGGTCAACTGTTGACCATTATGGTTTTGGTCAATATTTCTGTACTTTCTACAGCGGTCCCATGTAATAACTCAATATGTCCACAATAAAACAGACTAACATTCCTAAATCCACCCTCTCCCTCTCTCTCTCTCTCTCTCTAAAAACACATTAAATATTCTAACAATGTTGCAATTATCTCATTTAATTAACACTTCATACCAGTTTTCTCTTAGCTTTGTCTTTCTTTTCTTATAACTGTGCCAAATCTATGGCATGGCACAGTCTTCTCATCTCTAGAATTCACTAATCAACATTCCTCTCTAATTAAGTGAAACTAAGCCCATAAAGAAATGTCCTTTATGTGCATACCCCCCCACCCCGCACACAATCTGTCCCCTAAAAATCATCTCCACAAGCCAAATTCCATACACCCTTCCCCAACATGATCCCTAACAAGATATAAAATGTAAGGTGAGGGTACACGATGTTCCTATGACAAAATAAGTTTACATTTCATACATACAAATGTAAGAGAGTTAATGAATTATAGCTTATTAATTATCATGATAATTGGGTATATATGTGATACAATGGCACTGTGCCTGACGGTGCAATACTAGATATCAATATAGATTGTATATAATCTGAGTAAAGAACATATAACCTTCATTACTATGAATATGATTGTGTCTCAGCACAGCTAATATTATGGTAGTTCCATGAGCAACGAAAAGATAGAACCAAGTCCATAACCAAGTCCACTGCCAATACTAATTCATAATTCATTTCCGTCAAATAACAATGACTATCTTTCATTAAATAATTTGAATGCAACGATGTCAGTGTGCACACAAGGCAGAGTGAAGAGGCCTGAGAGAAGTGTTAGACATAAGAAGCATCAGATGTGGTGTACAAGAGAGACAACTGCACTGGTATTGTCATGTGTATGGATGAGGAGAATTGTGGGAAGAAGTGTTACACCCTAACAGTGGAACGAACCCGTGGAAAGGGGTGACCCAGGAAGACAGGTGATAACGTGGTGAAACGACCTTCGAATGTTGGGCCTCACAGAGGTAATGGCAAGAGACAGAGACCTCTGGAAATATGATGTGATTAAGAGGACTCGGCAAGTGAAGTGAGATCACAGCTGTAGCCTATACCAGTGGCGCATAACCAGCCCTTTTTAAAAGTACCCTTGAATCACAGAGTGATAAGTTGCGCTTGAGAAGAATTTCTGAGTCAAGTAAAACCAAAAACCAGAAATCACAAATCAAAATCAAATCAAGATCAAAATCAAAATGGAAATTGTAGTTGTGACCTATGCCAGTGCCGCCTGACTGGCACCTGTTCCTGTGTCACGTTATAAGTACCATAGAAGCATAGGTCCTTGTCACTGCCACCTGACTAGTTCCCTGTGCCGTTGGCACGTAAGAAACACCATCCGAACGTGGTCGATGCCAGCCCCAACCCCGACTGGCTCCTGTGTCGGTGGCACGTAAAAAGCACCCACCACACTCTCGGAGTGGTTGGCGTTAGGAATGGCATACATATGTGGAAACCTTGCCAGATCACATTGCAGCCTGACGCAGCCTACTGCCTTGCCAGTGAAATCGTCCGACCCATGCCGCCATAAGAAACGGATGTTAAATGATGATGATGATGATGAGTTCCGTGACCAAATGACAAAATTTACTCTATTGTGTCTTCTAATTTGAACATTATTACCAACAGCATTAACCTCAATGGGTATTTCATAAACTCACAGTAAATCGATATCTTTAATACAATTATCATACAGATAATTGTTCAATTGGAAAATAGGAATGGAAGCTGTTTTCAGTTATTCTTTCAAGCACAATATACTCGGGGGAAGAAAACCTTACAGAAATCAATTGGGAACTATTATTTTATACTCACCAATTGCCTGAGATGCAGCCCCTAATTCCTGACATATAGCCTCTGTTTGTACACACCTGTCTTCAAACTTTGGAGCCTCTGAAATAAATATTTCCAAGTTTTACATTTAATAATAAAATTTCTTTATCTTTATTTATATTAAACTCTATCTTTTTATTGTGAGACATTCAATTCCTGTCATTAATGGTCAAATGTTGACCATTATGGTTTTGGTCAATATTTCTGTACTTTCTACAGTGGTCCCATGTAATAGCCCAATATGTCCACAATAAAACAGACTAACATTTCTAAATCCACCATCTGCCTCTCTCTCTCTCTCTCTCTCTCTCTAGAAACACATTAAATATTCTAACAATGTTG
>NW_021823757.1:17500-20788 GCF_006345805.1 Octopus sinensis | reverse complement strand
AAACTACTAACACCAACACAACCACTACTACTACCACAACACCGCCACCACAGCCACCAACACCACAACTACCAATACCACAATCTCCACCACCACCGCAACCACAATATCCACAATCGCCACAACCATCCCACAACTACCACCTCAACCACCACCACAACCATCACCACCACCACCACCACCACCACCACCACTGCTAACATCGCCACTTGTCATTATAATCACTACCACAACCTACATACACACCTACACAAATAGAAACACGCACACAGCACGCACACACACACCTACACACACACACACATACACACACACACCTACACACACACACAAACACACACACACACGCACGCACACACACACACTCAACACCATTTAACCAAAGCTGCAAAACGAACAATAACGAACGACAATAATTAAATTGCTTTTGCCAGCAAAGTCAATGCGTGCACCAGCGACCAAGACGTCTGACCCAGGGGTCAAGAAAAGACCATTTTCTTAAGACGGTTCGCCAAACACAATCGACCAAAAGCTATCTTGGATAATTTCCCATGATAACTGCAAGCTTCTCTCCATGTTAACCGCTGCCATACACATGACTGCCTCGGTCGATTCCATTACAACCATCGGTCGCACAGCCAACCGTTTCGTCTCATTTTCGAGATGACGACAAGCGAAGAGGCAACGGTTATCGCTGTTAGGTGTGCGTGTGTGTGAGCATGTGCGGTTCTACTTGTGTGTATGTATGTGTGTGCTTGAGAGAGAGGCAGGATGTGTATATGTGCGTGTGTGTATGTGTGAGTGGGAGGGAGGGAGGGAGTATAAATACATAGGATACGTTGGAATAATATTTAGATGTGTATGTACAAATATACAAGACTATGTGAACATAATGCAAATATTCACACGTGCGCACACATAACATATGTGTGCGTTTGTGAATGTTTACAAGTACATATATATATATATATACATATATAAGTATATATATATATATGAAAGTATATATTATATCTATCTATCTATCTATCTATCTATATATATATATATATACATTAAATATACATATATATAGAGAGATACACACACATATATATGTATACATGTATATATACATATATACATACATATATAAATATATATAGGAGTGTATCTATTGTATCTATATATATATATATATATATATAGATATAGATATAGATATATATATATACACACACATATATGTATATAGATTACATATATTTATATACACATAATGTATTAATATATATATACATGTGTGTGGTGTGTGGTCTGTGTGTGTATATATATGTATATATATTATATATATATATATATATATATATATATATATTATATATATATTATATATATATATATATAAGTATCTGTTTATTGACATATACGTTTCTGTAGTTTGCGCCTTTACAGCATATACATATGCGTATCTGTGCATGCCTCTTTGTGTGTCTGTGTGTGTGTGTGTAGTTTCTTATTTATACACTCAGAGACACACATGCATATATGAATGTACGTATAATGTAAATACATACATATATATATGTATATTGATATATATATATAAGTACACACACACATATATATACATACAAGCATGCACTCACATACACACACTCAAACACACACGCACACAAACACACTCACATATGCATATATACATACACGCACACATACACACACACATATATATATATACATACACGTACAGTCACTAATATATATTTAAACAGATATAAATATTTCTCTCTTACACTCTTTCTCTGTATTATATACTCTCTTCATCTCTCAGCTTTCGTAACACACACACACACATACACACGCATGTTTATATACATACAATATATATACACACACACACACACTCATACATATAGATGTGTATATATTTATGTACGCACATATATGTTGCATACATACATATGCGTATGCGTGTGCACATGTGTGCATATATATATATATACATACGTGTGCGTTTGTGTGGACATACATCCATACATACACGTCGGTGTCTACACACATACACACACATCATGCACACACACACACACACACATACACACATACGCGCGCACACACACAATAGGGCCAGTAGGCTGTAGTTACACACATTCGGCTATTTTACAATCCCCAGTCCTGCTACAAGCTAAGTGTCATTTGTCACTCCGCTATTGTTTTGTTTTACGTATTTTATAATTCTTTTTTTCCATTTTCTGAATTGACGTCCATTGACTCAACGGTTTGATGTGACACTAAACAGAAAACGAGCGATCGTTGTTGCTGTTACTGTTGCTGTTGTCACACTTGTACTTTATAGTTGATATGTAATTATTTAACCACAATCGTGTATCTTAAATAAGGCATTGCCTTTGAAGACAGAAGGCAGGTTCTTTTTGAGAAGGAGCCGTTGAAGGAGCCTAAAGGCGGACGCTCGTTCGAGTTTGTAGAAATAGCAGCCAGATCTCCATCGCATATCGTTTATATCTACTATCTTCCTAAAACAAATGGAAGAAGTCTATAAATAATGTTGCTTCTGGCAATCTAAAAGAAAAAAGTTAGAAGAAATAGCGATGATTGTTGAGTGAATGCGTTCGAATCTAGTTAGTATTGTTTGTGGGTTTTCAATGGTTCAAGTTTGTTAAAGTTTGTAGAAATAGCAGCCAGATCTCCCTCACATACCGTTTTTATCTACTATCTTCCTAAAACAAATGGAAGGGGTCTATGAATAATGTTGCTTCTGGTAGCCTAAAAGAAAAAAGTAAGAATTGGCGATGATTGTTGAGTGAATGTTTTCGAATCTAGTTAACATTGTTTGTGAGTTTTCAATGGTGGCTATGTGTCTTCCACGCTGTTTTAGTTTCTACACAATGTATCAAATAAAATCGACTAGATTTATTATATGTAATAATTATTACAAAATTATTACGTATTTATATGTAATATGGAGCATGGCTCAGTGGTTAGAGTTTCGGGCTCACAATCATGAGGTAAGATGTTCGATTCCCAGACCGGGCTCTGTGGTGTGTTCTTGAGCAAAACACTTTATTTCCCGTTGCTGCAGTTCGCTCAGCTGGCAAAAATGAGTTGCGACGCCACTGGTGCCAAACTGTATCGGCCTTTGAATCTCTCTTGAGTTACATCGGTGGCTTGGAGAAGGGAGGCTGGTACACATGGGCATCTGCTGGTCTTCCATAAACTACCTTGCCCACATTTATGCCTTCGAGGGGACTTTCTAGGTGCAATCCCATGGTCATTCATAACCGAAGG
>NW_021823757.1:0-12500 GCF_006345805.1 Octopus sinensis | reverse complement strand
CTTTGGTTGTTCAGCGCTGGTCTCAATTACAGTGGATGTATACATCATCCAATTGGATGAGTGAACTTGCAATTAAACAACCGAGATCGGTCAATAGAGACAGGCCAATTCTCTTGCAAGACAATACTCGACCACGTGTTACACAAAGAACGCTACTCAAGTTACAGGAACTGAATTTGGAAGTACTCTGTCATCCACCATATTCACCAGACCTTGCACCAACTGACTATCACGTTTTCCAGGCATTAGACAACTTTTTGTAAGGAAAAAACTTCAAATCTGAAGATGCAAAAACAGCCTTTCGTGATTTCATCACCTTTTGCTCTCCAGAATTCTTCGCTGCCAGCAGAAATAAGCTACCGATAAAATTGAAATATCGTGTTCATAGTTTAGGTACATTGATTAACCGCATCGCTTTTTGTTCAGATAAAGTAAAATAAACTTTCTATCTTTGTATCTATCTATCTATCTATCTATCTATCTATCTATCTATCTATCTATCTATCTATCTATCTATCTATGTATCTATCTATCTATCTATCTATCTATCTATCTATCTATCTATCTATCTATCTATCTATCTATCTAAAAAGCTAGTTCTGAAATCTAAGAGATGATCGCAGTTGTTATACTAACAAGTAATGATAGATAGATAGATAGATAGATAGATAGATAGATAGATAGATAGATAGATAGATAGATAGATAGATAGATAGACAGACAGATAGATAGATAGATAGACAGACAGATAGACAGATAAACAGACAGATATTTTTTCTACTCGCTTGAGGGTTAGATGGAGACCAGTGATAGCCAAAAAAACAGCCACTAGGGGTCACTGATATCAATTTAACAGCAATAAAAATCATACATTTGGCTAAAGCCCTAACTAGCGTTTCATGGAGCAGTAAACTGCCTCGTGACATTTTTATGTTTGTTTCCAAGTTTTATGTCGATCTAATGGCTCTTCTCTCTAACCCCAGGCAGCCTTACTCTTCCTTCTTACTCCTTTTCGCTCTTGGCAACTTGCTCTGCCTTTCTCTCTCTCTCTCTCTCTCTCTCTCTCTCTCTCTCTCTCCTCTCTCTCCTCTTTATCTATCTATCTCTATCTTTCAATGTTTGCTGTTTGTTTTTGCTTTTGCTGTAGTTGTTTTACTTTGTGTAGATTTTTGTTTTTACTTTCCCAGCACTCTCTGACTCTTTCTCTCTCTATCTCTTTCTCTCTCTATCTCCATCTCTGCTTTCTCTCTCTATCTCTCCTTTCTTTCTCTCACGCACACTCACACTCACACACACATACACTCTCCTCTTTATGTCTAGGTTTTACTCAATATATTTCTCTTATTCTTTTCATTCGCTCTCTTTCTTTCTCGGTCTCTTTCTGTCCGCTCTCTCTCTCTCTCAGTCTCTCTTCCTATCTCTCTCTCTCTCTCTCTCAATCTCTCTCCTCTCTCTCTCCTCTCTCTAATTGTCTCTTTCTGTCTGTCAGTTTCTATCTCTCTGCCTGATTCTCTCTCCCTTTCTCCCTATGTCTTTCTACCTCTCTCTATCTCTTTTTCCTTCCTTCTGTGTGTCTGTCTCTCTGTCTCTCTCTATCTCTCTCCCTGTATCTCTAATTGTCTTTCTGTCTCTCTGTTTCTATCTCTCTGCTTGCTTCTCTCTCTCTTTCTTTTTCCCTATACCTGTCTACCTCTCTCTATCTCTCTCTTTCTATCTTTCTCTCGTTCTCTCCCTTCTTCCTCTTCATTTTGTCTCTCCTTGTGTCTTTCTTCAATTAATCTTTCTTAAATTCTCTCTATTTCTTCATATTCACCACCCCTCTCTCTCCCACCCCTCTCTCTCTCCTCTCTCTCTCTTTCCCTCTTTCCCCTCCCCTCCCCTTAAACTTTTATCCTTTTTATTTCTTCATTTTCTTACCTTTTTCCCTTCATGTCTCCCCTTTCTGTGTCTCCTTTCTCCTCTCTCAACTTCTTAATCTCTAACTCTCCCCCTCTCCCTCTCTATCTCCTCCTCTTCTCCCCCACCCCCACCCCCAATCTATGCTATTTTATGTCCCATCTAATCATGCTGGTCATGTTATATGCTGTTTGTTATTATTGCTGTTGACGTTGTTGTTGTTGTTGTTGTTGTTGATGTTGTGGGTGTTTGTGGTGATGTTTTGGTGGCGGTGGTTCTTTTCATTTTTGTTGTTGTTGTTGTTGTTGGTGGTGGTGGTGGGTGGTGGTGATGGTGGTAGAGATGGTTTGTTGTTCTTGTTGTTTCCGTGTTGTTTTTGTGGGCTTTAATGACAGAAGAACTGTCGTCGTTACATGCTGATAATAGAAATGTGATACTATTACCACCACCACCATCATCATCATCATCATCATTATCGTCATCGTCATCACGACAACCACCACCGGCACCATCATCGCTACCATCTTCATCATCATCATCGCCATCATCATCGTCGCCATTATTACCATCACGCACCATCATCATCATCACGACTTCCACCACCACCACCACCACCAACATCATCATCATCTCATCATCATCATCGTCATCATTATCGCCATCATCGTCATCATCATCATCATCATCGTCATCGCCATCATCATCGTCACCATTATTACCATCACACACCATCATCATCATCATCGTCGTCGTCACACCACAATTACCTGCACCTCCACAACCAGCACCACTACCAACCATCGTCATCGACATCATCATCATCATCATCACCATCGTCGTCTTCGTCACCATCGTCATCACCATCGCCCTCCCCTTCCATTCCACACGTCCCTTTATCGTCCAAATCTTTAATGGACAATAATTTTCTCTCCAATTTAAGGTTTTATTCTCAGCCAATTAAACTGTTTTCTTCAACAGCACAAAGATTAATGTTAGCACTTCGTCGAGACTACAGACGGATTTTATTATTTGCTGTCCTCAATCACTGGACTGCGACCGTGCTCGGGCACCAATTTGAACGATTTTAGTCGAACAGCTAGTTCGTAGTACTTATGGGATATTTTTTCTTCTTTATTACCTAGTACTTATTTTGTCAGTTATTTTTGGCCGACCCGCAAAGTTGCGGGGACGGAAACAAGCTAACACCGATTTTCAAGCTGTGGTGGACGCGCGCACACACACACACACATACATATGTACATCGCGGGCTTCTTTCAATTTCCCTCTATGAAATCCACTCACGGAGGTGTAAACAAACCTACACCAGCTGACAAGCAGTGGTGGAGGACATACAAAGACACACACATATATATATATATATATATATATATATATATAGATAGATAGATAGATAGATAGATAGATAGATAGATAGATAGATAGATAGATAGATAGATAGATATATAGATAGACAGACAGACAGACAGACAGACACAGAGGGACTGACGGACGGACAGACAGACAGACAGACAGACAGATAGAAAGATAGATAGATGGATGGATGGATGGATGGAGGGATGGAGGGAGGGAGGGAGGGATAGACAGATACGTGGGTACGTGCGTGCGTGCATGCATATATTCATTCATACATAAATACATACATACACACATACACACACACATACATACGACGGGCTTCTTTCAGTTTCCGTCCACCAAACCCTCTCACAAGATTTTGGTCGGCCCTAGACTATAATAGAAGACACTTACCCAGAATGCCACGCAGTGGGAATGAACCCGGTACCATGTGGTTGGGAAACAATTATCTTACCGTACAGCCAGCCCGCGCCTGTATTCAGATTTCAGCAGATTTGTATACAATTTCAAAGACAAATTTCTATTCCTGAAAATCCTTATACTATCTATAGCAGACATGGCTGTATGGTTAAGAAGATTGCCTTGCAACCACGCAGTTTCGAGTTCGTTCCCACTGCATGGCACCTTGGGCAAGTATCTTCAATTAATATCTTGTGAATAAAATCAGTGAACGAAAACTGTGTAGAAGTCCATTATCTATATATATATATATGTGTGTGTGTGTGTGTGTGTGTGTGTGTGTGAGTGTGTGTGCGTTTGGTTTGTGAGTGTATGCCTATATATGCGTGTCTTTTGTGTTTTGTTTGTCACCATCCCCGAAACCACTTGACAACCGGTGTTGGTTTGTTTACGTCCCCGTAACGTAGCAGTTCGGCAGAAAATCTTTAAAAAAAATACATAAGTACTGTGATAGATTTGTTTCATTAAAACCGTTCGAGGCGATGCCCCAGCATGGCCGCAGTGCAATGACTGAAACAGGTAAAAGAAAACTTTCTATGGTATTTCAGTAACTTTGTACTAATCGCCATAAGTCTTAAATGATGTTTCGAAGGTGCGCGGTCACGTGGGTTTAGAGTATTTTACTCATCTGCAATCTTAGTTTCGATTTCCGGGCAAACTATTTCGCTTCGCGTTACTTCTGGTCCACACAGCTACAAAGGGACCAAATCTGCAACGGACTGGCATCCCCTTCGGGTGGTTGTGAAGGCATCCTTTTCGAATAGTGGTGGTGGTGGTGATGGTGGTGGTGGTTGAAGTAGTAGTAGTAGTAGTAGTAGTAGTAGTAGAAACGGTGGTGGTAATGGTACTGTGGTGATGATCGTGGTTGCGATGTCGGTGGTGGTTGTGGTGGTGATGTTAGTGGTGAGGTTGTTGTTGTTTCTGCTGCTGTTGATGGAGGTGATGGTGGTGGTTGTGCTGGTTGTGACGGTGGCGGTGGTGGTGGTGGTGGTGGTGGTGGTGGTAGTGGTAGTCGTGCTGGGGGGTGAGGATGGCGGAGGTAACGGTGGTAGTGCTGGTGATGCTGGTGGAGGTGGTGGTGGTGGTGCTGGTGCTGGTGCTGGTGATGCTGTTGGTGGTGGTTGCGGTGGTGGTTGTGGCGGTGGTGCTCGTGGTGCTGGTGGAGGAGCTGGTGGAGGTGATGGTGGTGTTTGCAGCGTTGCTGGTGGTGGTATGGTGGTGGTGTGGTGGTGGTGGTAGTGTTGGTGGTACTGCTGGTGGAGGTAGTGGTGGTGGTAGTGTTGGTGGTACTGCTGGTGGAGGTAGTGGTGGTGGCTGCAACGTTACTGGTGGAGGTGGTGGTGGTAGTGGTGGTGGTGATGGTGGTGCTGGTGGTGCTGGTGGTGGTGGTGGTAGTGGTGGCGGTGGGTGGGTCGATGGTACTGGTGGAAGTAGTGGTGGTGGCTGCAGCGTTGCTGGCGTTGCTGCTGATGGTGGTGCTGGTGCTGGTATTGTGGCAATAGAAGTATTACCAACAGCAACAGCAACATCATCATCAACATCAGCAGCAGCAGCAACAGCTGCAGTAGTTAATAGTGGGAATTAGAATCGGACGAGCCTCAATGGAGAAACTGAAACGAAACCTACAAATATGTTTCCTGCTCTCCTTAAAAAACGAATCCACGCCATTTTGCTTTGGCAACAGCTGTTTGAGCAACACACAAAGTAAATTGTCACCTAGCATGGCATTCTGCGTATGTGTGCACCTATGTGCATCTGTGCGTGTCTGTGTGCAACAGACTGCATCTGTGTGTATTCGTGTGTCGGTAAATCTATTTATATAACATTAAACACAACGCATTTAATATACGCCGGGCCCAACACGCTGCTGTTTAATTGCTGTCGATGTCTTTACAACCGGCTATCTACTCAGGCGGATGTGTATGTATGTATATATGTATATATATATGTATAATATATATATATGTGTATGTAGTGTGTGTGTGTGTGTGTGTGTGTGTGTGTGTGTAGATAGATATATGATATGATACCATGTAGTGTGTGTGTAAGTATATCATATGTTTGTGATGTGGTCTATGTTTGTATGTATGAATGCATGTTTGTATATATTTGTACAAACATGCATTCACACTCACATATGTATAAATATACACATATATATATACATATAAATACATATATAAATGCATATATATGTATATACATAATATATATAATATATATATATATATATATATATGAATGCATATATATGCATATAAATCTATATATATGCATATATATATATATAAATATATATATACATGCTTATATATATAGATATAGAAACATATATGTGTGTATATATATATATATGTAAATATGTGTAAGGTATATACAGATATATATTTATAAAGCTAAATATGTGTGTATGTGTGTGTACGTGTGTGTGTATGTGTGCCTATGTGTGTGTGTGTGTGTGTGTGTGTGTTTGAATGTGTGTGTGTGTGTGTGTGTGTGTGTCGTTTCCTGCATGAATGCAAAGCATGCAATGCATGCCTAAGTTATATAAACGAATGTAAATAAGAGATCCTTATTTCACTATGAATGTTTCATGTTTTATGAGAGACAGGTGGAAAGGAGACGAGAGGGACATGCCGTGTTTGCTCACTGCTTCAATTATATGGCTTTGAGTTTGAAAACTGCATGCTCTGGTTTAACTACCTATAGTTCAGAGAGAGAGAGAGACAGACTAACAGAGCGAGGGAGACATACAGAGGGTGAGACAAATAGACAGAGAGAGACATTTAGATAAGTATATGTACGTATACATTATATACTAGCAGTATAGCCCGGCGTTGCTCCGGTTTGTTTGCTTTTTAGTTGCGCTTAAAATGGCAGACTTTGATGTCGTGTTAACAAAGTTTTGACATAGTTTCAATCTATGAATAAAAGTATAGTGTCGTGATGCTCGAGTTTGCTCTGAATGTGTATTGGATCAGCTGATCCGAGTTTCGCACAAAACCAATGACATCACAAACAAATTCTTTTCGACCCTTTAGAATTGGAATTTTTGAAAAGTAAAAATTTTGCATTATGTAGCTTGTTATTCTCTTTAAGTGAACATTTTTCTGGTTGAAATACACCGCAAAATAGCGACACAGCAGTCATAAAATCGTAAAACAAAATAAGGATTTACGTAGAAAAAAAAGCACCTTTTTGATGTAAATAATTTTTGGTCTTAACATGGTCCGATTTGAATTATTTTCTTCTACGGAATAAAGAGCAAGCCTTCTTCTATCATACTCTCAATTTTGGTTAACTTACGATGCAGGGTCTCGGAGGAGATAGTGTTAGTTTAAGGCTACCAAACCTGCGATACACACACACACACAGAACTTCAGCTTTATATATATAGATGTATGTACTTATCAATGTTTCTCTACATCTTCGTCTCTCTCTCTACATCTTCGTCTCTCTCTCTCTCTCTCTCTCTCTCTCTCTCTCTCTTGCTCTATATGTGTGTGTCTCTCTTGCTCTATGTGTGTGTGTCTTATTCGGAGTTTTCTATCCTCAGTCGAGTTCCTGATTATCTTTGCAATTTCGGCTGGTTATACTCGAGATTGCTCCAATATGGCCAGCCCCAAGAAAAACCTAAGCTAAGAGCATTAGATTCCTTCGAAGAAAGCAGCGAATGTGTATCTCTCTCTCTCTCTCTCTCTCTCTATATATATATATATATATATATATATATAGAGAGAGAGAGAGAGAGAGGAGAGAGAGAGAGAGAGAGAGGTGAAAGAGGTACAGTGAACTTGCCGTGGGGAGTGGAATATCCAAAGTTTCGGATTTAAAAAAATTTTCAGAGTTTATATCCTCTCAGCTTGAAAAACCTGGCTGCAACTGACAATGGACGCAGAATAACTCGGGCTGCTAATGTGAAAAGGAACTTATAAGAGGGGGCGTGCAGAAAGGAGAAGGAAATATATGTGACACACACACACACACACACACACACACACATACATATATGTGTGTGTGTGTGATGTATGTATGTATGTATGTATATGTGTATTTACATACATACGTACATGCGTACGTACACACATAAGTTAAAGAATTAAGGTTAAGAAAATACGTGTTAAACACAATATCAAAACCTTATTTCAGAATGTGCGCGTCTGTCTGTGCGTGTGTCTAACTGTTAAAATCTCTCAATACAGCGGAGCTCTAATGTGACTCTCCCAGCTTAAAACCCCACTATCCCACCTGAGGAGTCTTCTATACACTGTGCCTTGCATTTGGCCTTATTCCATCGTTTCGTACTCACAAGGGTACAGTGCATTTTGAAGGTGAAACAATTGCTGTGGCCATATAAATTTTGTTGTTGATACATTCCGTCTTCTTTTTTATCTTTAATATATATATACTTTATTGAAAGCAGCAATAATATCACAATATGCTTTTCAATAAAGCATATTACTCTACCTCTGGTATTCGAGTACTATTTTTGCAACCTTGTTTCGCATTTATGTGCTTGCTCCGGTACATATATATATATATATATGTGTGTGTGTGTGTGTGTGTGTGTGTGTGTGTGCTGGTGACGATTTAAAATATAATTAAGATTCCGTTGAATTAGGTACTTAAATTAACGCACCTTGCTAGGTCGGTATAATCTGCACACCCAAACAATACTAATTGAATATTGAATATCAAGACTCCCTGCAGGGGTATCTGTACCTGATATTCCTGCCGTTTGTGCAGACAATCCAACCAAGCAAAGTGAAGATATCCGCTCTTGGTAATTTAGACCTTTACTTTTTATAAAGGTGCTTTATATATGTATGTATGTATGCATGTATGTATGTATGTATGTATGTATGTATGCATGTATGTATGTATGTATGTATGTATGTATGTATGTATGTATGTATGTATGTATGTGTGTGTGTATGTATGTATTATTATGTATGTATTTATTGTATGTTATTGTATGTATTATGTATATATGTGGTATATGGTATGTATGTATGTATGTACTATGTATGTATGTGTGTGTGTGTGTGATGTATGTATGTAGTATGTATGTATGTAGGTATGTATGTATGTATGTATGTATTTGTATGTGTATGCATTGAAGAATTTTCTTTAGGGTTTGAAAATGCTCCTGAATCTCAAGACATGCAGTCCTTTAAAATTTGTAATAGATTTATTCAAATACCAATCTATTACAAAATTTAAAAACAACCCTTTTTTCAGATTCAGGTGAATTTTCAAACCCCAAAACAGATTCCTGCTTGGGAATACACTTATTCTCTTCATATGTGTATTCTTGATTCTTGTATTCTTGTATTCTTTTATTCTTTTACTTGTTTCAGTCATTTGACTGCAGCCATGCTAGGGCACCACCTTGAAGGGTCTTAGTCGAACAGATCGAACCCAGGACTTATTCGTTGCAAGCTTTAATATTTATTCGATCGGTCACTTTTGCCGAACTACTATATTAAGGGGACGTCAACATACCAGCACCGGTTGTCAAGCGGTGTGGGGAGGGAGGACAAAACACACACGAATACACACACATGAATACACACACACACACGCACACATACATATATATAGGCGTAGGAGTGGCTGTGTGGTAAGTAGCTTGCTTACCAACCACATGGTTCCGGGTTCAGTTCCACTGCGTGACACCTTGGGCAAGTGTCTTCTACTATAGCCTCGGGCCGATCAAAGCCTTGTGAGTAGATTTGGTAGACGGAAACTGAAAGAAGCCTTTCATATATATGTATATATATATATTGTGTATGTGTGTGTTTGTGTGTCTGTATTTGTACCCCCAACATCGCTTGACCACCAATGCTGGTGTGTTTACGTCCCCGAACTTAGCGGTTCGGCAAAAGAGACCGGTAGAATAAGTACTAGGCTTACAAAGAATAAGTCCTGGGGTCGATTTGCTCGACTAAAGGCGGTGCTCCAGCATGGCTGCAGTCAAATGACTGAAACAAGTAAAAGAGTAAAGAGTATATATATAATATATGACTGACTTCTTTCAGTTTCCGTCTACCAAATCCACCCACAAGGATTTGGCAGGCCCGAGGCTTTAGTAGAAAACACTTGCCCAAGGTGCCACACAGTGGGACTGAACCCGGAACTATGAGCTTGGGAGGCAAGCTTCTTAACATGCAGCAATGGCGGTGCTTATATATATACATATATAATATATATGTATAATTATATATATATATATGTATGTATGCATGTATATATATATATATGTATATGTATGTATTATATATATGTATGTATATGCGGATGCCTGAGCAAGACAAATCCTTAGTAATTAGTTAAATTAGACACGTAGCACACACACACGCACACACACTTGCACGCTCACATACACACACACACGCATATGTATATATATGCATACACACGTGAACGCATTTCCGTGTTTGTAAGACGATAGATAAATAATTAGAAAGGAGATTATCTACAAGGATCACACACATAGTAAATACATATTATCACCAAGCAAGACGTCCACTGTACATAGATATACATCCATAGAAAGAAAGAAAGAAAGAAGGAAGGAAAAAGAAAGAAAGAAAGAAAGGTGGTGGGATGTGATGGGTGAGGTGGAGTAAGAATTGGAAGATAATTGCTGGTGTTAATGAGATAAATAGAGAAAGGTAGCGATGTCTGTTGCAAATGACTTCCATCCTACTTCGTTTTTATGTCACACTGTCAGTCCAGGTCGTTTTTATTGAAGGTGTAATTGGATGTGCAATCAAGCGAAAACAGTGATTACAAACAACTCGCCCTCCCCTCCATCTCACCTTCTTACCCTTCTCACCTTTTTTACCTACCTACCTACCTACCTTCCTACCTGCCTAAATCACTTACCTACTTACCTATTCTCTTACCTGCACCCTTACCTACTTTCCTACCTAACTGCAGTTCTGACCACTTTTACATTTTACTTAAATTACTTTTCTACTTACACACCTACCTACCTACCTACCTACCTACCTACCTATTTTTCTCTCCTGCTCACCTCACCTCTTACATTCTTACTTACCCTCTTACCTATCTGCTGTTCTTACCTTTTTACCCGCCTGTCTAAATTACTTTTCGATATAGATACCTACCAACTAAACTATTAATCTACCCATCTTCTTATTTACCCACTCAACTTATATTTCCTCCTGCCAACCATTCTACCTACCCACCTTCCTTCCTACCTACCTTCCCACCAATTTACTTACCTACATAAGATCCACCGACTTCGGCTTGCAAACTTTCTATTTACCTACGTACCTAGCTACTTATCTACTTACTTACCTACATACATACATACATACATACATACATACATACATACATACATACATATAAATATACATACATGCATACATACATACATGCATACATGCATACATAATACATACATGCATACATACATACATACATACATACATACATACATACATACATACATACATACATGCATACCAACATCGCTTGACAAGCGATGCTGGTATGTTTACGTCCCCGTAACTTAGAGGTTCGGTAAAAGAACCGATAGAATAAGTACTAGGCTTACAAAGAATAAGGCCTGGGATCGAGTTGCTTGATCGACTAAAAGCGGTGAAACAAGTAAAAGAATAAAAGAGTAAGAACTCCTTCATAGAGTAACTGCTGCATTTGTTGAGTATATAAAACAGTTTGACTGCTTGTTTCTCTAGAGGCTGTCAGAATGATGTGGATGCCACTGATGAGAGCTCAATAAGGTTCGAAAATCGATTGTTTGTCAATCATTTTTCCAGTCTGCAGAGAAATGGCTAAAATTTGCTCTGTTTATCATTATACCATATGTTAAATACTAACCTTCTGAGTTACCTGCCCACCGATTTACCAACCTGCCTACTAACATACCTACCTACATTCTTACCAACTTAACTACCTGCCAACATACCTTCCAATCGACTTGCCAGTCTACATACCTATTTCTTTACTACTCACAAGGGGCTAAACACAGAGGGGACAAACAAAGACAGACAAACGGATTACGTCGATTGTATCAACCCCAGTGCGTAATTGATACTTTTATCGACACCGAAAGGACGAAAGGCAAAGTCGACCTCGGCGGAACTTGAACTCAGAACGTAACAGCAGACGAAATACAGCTACGCATTTCGCCCGGCGTCCTAACGATTCTGCCAGCTCGCCGCATACCAACAAACCTACCAATCTATCTTCCTAGCTACCCGCATAAAATTATCCTTTCTACTACAAGCACAAGGCCTGAAATTTTGGGGGAGGGGACTAGTCGATTACATCGACCCCAGCATTTTACTGGTATTTATTTTATCGACCCCGAAAGGATGAAAGGTAAAGTCGACCTCGGAGGAATTTGAACTCAGAGAGTAACGACGGACGAAAAACCGTGAAGCATTTCGTCCGGCACGCTGCCGATTCTGCCTGCTCGCCGCCTTACCCTCATAGAATTATGAATGGTTCTTCGTCAGTTTCGACAATGAGTATTCAATTGTTCAATCAACCAGGCCACCAAGTTCTTTGAATCATCACGTAACTGGCTGAGTATTCCGAAGAAGCAACATTATAGTGTGACATGGGTGGGTCTTACAATAACGAGTACGATCCACTCGATGAGCTTCCGAACAGTTTCCGGCTGTCCAATTCCACTCGCATTTTTGGTTAGCAGGACTGTATGGTAAATGAAACTTTGCGTAAGATGCCATGCAATGGAATTGAACCTG
>NW_021823756.1:10000-17500 GCF_006345805.1 Octopus sinensis | reverse complement strand
ACAAGATACATATATATATATACATATATATACAATATATATACATATATATATAAATATATATTATACATTATATATATATATACATATCTATATATATACATATAATATATATATATATATAATATATATATATATATATATATACACATATATATATATATACATAATATATATATATATATATATCCGGTTCCGTCGTTTTTAACAGAGAGAGACGTTATTGCTTTTCTCTGTGAAAAAGTTTGCATAGATCGGCGAAATAACCCACTGTAGTTGCAAAAGTAAAACTCTAAGTCATAGAGATCACTACAACACTTTGGTTAAAATATTTTAAAAAATATATATATAAATATATACATATACACAGTAATTTTCATTTTCGCCGAAACGCACATGGTGCAAAAATAACTGAATCAAGTTATCTCCTGCAAGAAAGAAAAAAGAAGCATCTCTCCTGAAAAAAATCCCGTAAACCAAAAAAATAATCCAGACCACATTGTTGGATTAAGTATCAATTTCATCTATTCATATTTTATTTATTATTCTATTTTATCTTTCACTTAGGCCCACATCTTAGTTAAAGTTGCGATCGTCATTTTGTTTGTTTACATTTTCAATATCTGTTCTCGATATAATAATTTTCCAGATACTCTATCTTCTAATTAGCCTTAAGATTAAATTAAATAACGTTTAATATTGATACCGTCAAATTAGCCTTAGGATTAAATTAAATAACGTTTAATATTGTTTAATATTGTTAATATTATTGTTAATTAGCTTAGGATTAAATAAATAACGTTTAATATTGTTTTAATATTGTTAATAATTATTGTTAATTAGCCTTAAGATTAAATTAAATAACGTTTAATATTGTTTAATATTGTTAATAATTATTGTTAATTAGCCTTAGGATTAAATTAAATAACGTTTAATATTGTTTAATATTGTTAATAATTATTGTTAATTAGCCTTAAGATTAAATTAAATAACGTTTAATATTGTTAATAATTTTTCAGATACTCTATCTTCTAATTAGCCTTAAGATTAAATTAAATAACGTTTAATATTAATAACGTCTAATTAGCCTTAGGATTAAATTAAATAACGTTTAATATTGTTTAATATTGTTAATAATTATTGTTAATTAGCCTTAGGATTAAATTAAATAACGTTTAATATTGTTAATAATTACTGTTAATTAGCCTTAAGATTAAATTAAATAACGTTTAATATTGTTTAATATTGTTAATAATTATTGTTAATTAGCCTCAGGATTAAATTAAATAACGTTTAATATTGATACCGTCAAATTAGCCTTAGGATTAAATTAAATAACGTTTAATATTGTTTTAATATTGTTAATAATTATTGTTAATTAGCCTTAAGATTAAATTAAATAACGTTTAATATTGTTTAATATTGTTAATATTATTGTTAATTAGCCTTGGATTAAATTAAATAACGTTTAATATTGTTTAATATGTTAATAATTATTATGTTAATTAGCCTTAAGATTAAATTAATAACGTTTAATATTGTTAATAATTTTTCAGATACTCTATCTTCTAATTAGCCTTAAGATTAAATTAATAACGTTTAATATTAATAACGTCTAATTAGCCTTAGGATTAAATTAAATAACGTTTATATATTGTTTAATATTGTTAATAATTATTGTTAATTAGCCTTAGGATTAAATTAAATAACGTTTAATATTGTTAATATTACTGTTAATTAGCCTTAAGATAAATTAAATAACGTTTAATATTGTTAATATTGTTAATAATTATTGTTAATTAGCCTCAGGATTAAATTAAATAACGTTTAATATGTTTAATATTGTTAATAATTATTGTTAATAGCCTTAAGATTAAATTAAAAACGTTTAATATTGTTTAATATTGTTAATAATTCTTCAGATACTCTATCTTCTAATTAGCCTTAAGATTAAATTAAATAACGTTTAATATTACCCACACTCTAATAAATAAACATTGCTAATATATTTTCAGATACTCTATCTCCTAATTAGCCTTAAGATTAAATAACGTTTTTACCCACACTCTAATAAATATTAATATTGCTAATATATTTTCAGATACTCTATCTTCTAATTAGCCTTAAGATTAAATTAAATAACGTTTAATATTAATAACGTCTAATTAGCCTTAAGATTAAATTAAATAACGGTTGATATTGCTTAATATTGTATATATAATTTTTCAGATACTCTGTCTTCTAATTAGCCTTAAGATTAAATTAATAACATTTAATATTACCACACTCTAATATAATATTAATATTGCTAATATATTTTCAGATACTCTATCTCCAAATTAGCCTTAAGATTAAATAACGTTTTTTACCCACACTCTAATATAATATTAATATTGCTAATATATTTTCAGATACTCTATCTCCTAATTAGCCTTAAGATTAAACAACGTTTTTATCCACACTCTAATATAATATAATATTGCTAATACATTTTCAGATACTCTATCCCCTAATTAGCCTTAAGATTAAATAACGTTTTTACCCAAATAACGTTTTTACACAAACTTTAATATTGTTAATATTTCTTTTTCAAGTACTCTATCTTCTAATTAGCCTTAATATCTTCCTGTCTTCTCTCGAACATAATTAGATAGATAAACGGATAGACGGATTATCCAGCATGTCCAGAGCATGGAGACCTGACGAGCTGGATTTATTCGTACAAGCATGGGAGTGCGCCGGCGGAGATAGCCCTAGCGAGGTGATTGCGGCTGCGCTGAAGAGCAGAGGCTACAAGAGGACAGCGGCTCAGATGGAGCAAAAGAGACGGGAATTCCTGCGCTCATATGCGCTTGTACGGTCGCACATTGGCGCACTTGATGCCATCTTTGAGAACGAGCGGGGCAAAGATGGCAAGAATGGAGACGATGAAAGAAGTCACCCCCACCTGGTGGACGCCCGGGAGGAGGTTTTGAATGAGAAACCTGCACGGGAAGTGAACCCAGGTGCAAGTTCTCCAACCGGCAGCAAGGGCCATGGAGACGGAGAACCCGGTGAAGAGGTAGAGGGAGGAAGAAGAACTAAAAGAAGGACTGGAAGAGCTAAAGGAACAGAAAAAGCTGAAGCAGGACCAAAGAGTGAAACAACCAGGAATAGAAGTGGAACCGCAAAGGATGGAACCAAACAGCGCACACGGGTGTGTATGTTCTACCTGAGAGGTTCCTGCTGGCATGGAAAGGAAGGTGCAGGCTGCCGCTTTGCACATCGGGGACCCTGCCACAGAGACACGAGGCAGATGGACAAACCATCAACACAAAGAAAAGGGATGGACCACGCACCACCTGCCCCAAAGCGGAGGTACGCAGATGTTGTGCGCGCCACAAACAGCCAACATGATGTTGTCGAAAGAGCAGCTGCTGAGCAACAATCTTTTTTGTGCATGGCACAAAAGATTGTACAGCAGCTGACCTGGCTTCATCAAACCCAAGCCCGCAGGTGGGACTACCCACTATATACCAGACCACCACAGCAAACAGAAACAGGATGGACACCGCCGGCAACACGTACACCTCACCTCGATACTCCTACTGAACATCAGAGGACTGCAAACACACAGTAACAGGACAAAGATCCCGTTCCTGAGAGACTTTGTTGCATGCAATCAAGCCTTATGCATAGCACTTACAGAAACGCACCTGAAACCGGACATAGCAGATGCGGAGTTACACATACCACAGTATGCTGTACTACGGACCGAGAGGAAAGAAAGGAGTCATGGAGGTGTGTTGCTATGTACATCCGTGGACCTCACACCCCAGGTCCTCTTGTCATACTCAAACTCGGTGTGTGACACACTAATTGTACATATTAGGCAACTTGATGTAGTTGTGTGTGCTACATATCGCCCTCCAGATGCCCCAAGCCATGTGGGCAAGTTTGAAGACTGCCTTATAAAAATAGAAGAAATTCTAACCACATTAGAACAACACATAGGTGTGCTTCTTATGGGAGACTTCAATCTGCCCAATGTCAGATGGCCCGAGGGCCTTTCTCTCCCAGGAATGACAAGATGTGAACGAGGACAGGCGAGGTCCCTCCTGAACCTCATCAACACCCTGTACATGGAGCAGGTAATACTCCAACCAACCAGGGCAGGTAACACACTGGATCTCTGCTTCACAAATGACATGGATCTCATCCATAATGTGAAAGTGACACCGACACTACTCTCGGATCACAACATGATAGAGCTGACCATGTACGGGCCAAAAGAGAGCACGGACATGCAGCCTACAAGAAACCCTCAAAATCTTTCCAGCTTGAACTACAATAAGGCAAACTGGAAACAAATTGAGAAAGAGATCCTCAAACAAAACTGGCCTAAATGTCTCTCCTCGCCAGACATCGACGTGAAACTTCAACAATTCATGTCTGTAATGCAAGCCATATGCTACAAATGTGTCCCAGAGAGAAAGGCCACTGTACACAAGAACAAAATCCCCAGAGAGAGGAAAATTTTAATGAGACGGCGTACGAAATTTTCAAATCGCCTAAACAAACAGATTGAAAGCAGTGAAAAGTCCCGCCTAAAAATAAAACTGTTGGAAATCGAAAAATGTCTGCAACTCTCCCATGAAAAAGGAAAGAGCAGACAAAGAAGCCTGGGCTATAGAAACATAAAATCTAACCCCAGAGCTTTCTACAGGTATGCCAAAGAAACAGCTACAGTGCACTGTAGAATAGGGCCACTCCTCGAAAAGGATGGCACACTTACAGGAAAACCAATGATGGGTAAGTGAAATACTGAATGAGCAATTCAAGAGTGTTTTCACTCCACCCCTTGGGCATCTCCAAATCACCATCCAACCGACTTTTTTACCACTGCAGATATAAAATCAGAGGCGGCGACGATAGATTACATCGATATAAAGGAAGACGATGTAACCAAGGCTATAGATGAAATGAAAACAGACTCAGCTACTGGCCCCGATGGATTCCCGGCAATCCTCCTAAAAGCATGTAAGAGAGTCCTAGCAAGACCACTGCAGTTCCTCTTTCAGAGCTTCCTTGCAGCTGGCAAACTTCCAAGAAAACTGAAGGAAGGTAAAATATGCCCCATTCACAAAGGAGGTAGCAGAGCGGAAGCCAAGAACTATAGACCTATCTCTCTCACCTCACACATCAGCAAGGTCATGGAACGAATAGTCAGAAGGAAGCTGATCACCTTCCTTGAAGAGAATGACTTGCTGCCCGACACCCAACATGGTTTCCGACCAGGGAGAAGCTGTTTAACTCAGCTCCTACAACACTATGACTGGGTGCTGAAACGGCTGCTCAACCACTCAAATGTGGAAGTGATATATCTCGACTTTGCAAAGGCCCTTGATAGAGTCGATCATGGAATAATATGTCACAAACTGCGTGATCTCAACATAGTTGGAAAACTGGGAGAATGGCTTCATGACTTTCTGAAGGATAGAAGTCAGGTGGTAGTAGCCAATGGGGCCACCTCCATCAACACACAAATAGTGAGCGGTGTTCCGCAGGGCACTGTTCTGGGACCACTGCTGTTCATAATGGCCCTCTCAGACATGCCCTCAGCCACGCAGAGAGCCACGATCACAAGTTATGCAGATGATACAAAAGTTTCACAGGCAATACAGAACCCTGAGGACACTAAACACCTGCAATGTGAGCTGACGAAATATACAAGTGGGCCGAAAAGAATAGCATGCAGTTCAATGCTGGAAAGTTTCAAGCTTTATACTATCAGCATGCAAAACTGAATGCAATACCCAATGAATACACTGGACCCGGAGGGATTGCAATCCCAGAGGCACAATCAGTGCGTGACCTGGGTATTCACATGAGTGATGACGCGACCTTTCATGTACATGTTGCTAAACTGACAATGAAATGTAGACGGCTGGCTGGATGGATTCATAGAACCTTTAGAACAAGAGAACAAGAAACCATGATGGTCCTCTGGAAGACACTTTTCCTAAGCCGCTTTGACTATTGCTCTCAGCTATGGTCACCATCCAGTGTCAAGTTGATCACAGAACTTGAGGCGATCCAACGAAGCTACACAAAGAAGATAGCCTCTATGCAGAATGTAAGCTACTGGGAAAGACTCAAGAGATTAAAATTATATTCCCTGGAGCGTAGGCGGGAAAGATATGCCATAATATACATCTGGAAGATCCTGGAGGGAAGTGTCCTGAACTTTGGCATCGAGAGTTACGTAAATGCCAAATGGGCGCCACTGCGTGGTGCCTAGGACTCCAAACCTGCCATCAAGATGTAGGACAAGATTCTGTGATAGCCTGGGCTTCCGAGGCCCACAGCTCTTCAATATCCTCCCGAAGAACCTGAGAGACCTGCATGGGGTGGATACAGATGTCTTTAAAATGAAGCTAGATCTCTTCCTGTCAGGTGTCCCAGATGAACCAACTTCACGGCAGGAGGGGCAGATGAGGGCAGCTGCATCGAACTCTCTCATGCCACCAATATCAGTTGCTAGAAAGCCTCCATGAAGTGAAACCAAGTAGCAACACCAAATGGCGGTGCCCCAACATGGCCACAGCTCATAAGCTGAAACTAGAATCAATCAATCAATCAATCATACATATATACATATATATTATATATATAATACATATATATACATATATATATATATAATATATATTATATATATATATATATATATATATATAATATATATATATATATATATATATATATATAATATATATATATATATATATATATCCCTCACCACGAAGGACTGCAGGCCCTTCGACACTTTCTTGACCTCCGCTCTAACCTGTACCTGACACCTCCACACTCATTCGTCTGGCCGAACTTGTCCTTACTCTGAACTGCTTCTCGTTCGCGGCGAGTTCTACCATCAGGTCTCGGGATGGCCATGGGAACGCGAATGGGCCCCAACTATGCGAACCTGTTCGTTGGCTATGTTGAGGCCCAAATATCTCTAATTTCATGGTCCCACTCCTGAACTATATGGTCGTATTGACGACATTATCGTGCCACCTCACTCTCCCGCGAACATCTAGATTCCTTCCTCTCTTTCGTCCAATCTTTCCATCCAGCCCTCCACTTCACTTCCACTATCTCCAACACCTCTGTCTCCTTCCTCGACATTTCGGTTAGCATTCTTCACTCCACTCTTACCACCTCCATTCACTACAAACACACAGACTCACACTCATACCTCAACTTCTCTTCCTCCCACCCAGAACATACCAAGCTTTCCATCCCCTATTCCCAATTCCTCCGTCTACGTAGGCTCTGTAGTGACGACCATTACTTTGAGACTCAGTCTCCAACGTATGGCTCACCACTTCACCCCCTACGGATACCCCCTCACCACTATCCACACCGCCCTTGCCAGAGCACGGTCCGTGGACCGTGTATCTGCTCTCTCTCCCCGAACCCGCCCTGTAGTCTCCCGCCTCCCTTTTCCCCTCACTTACC
>NW_021823756.1:0-5000 GCF_006345805.1 Octopus sinensis | reverse complement strand
AGACTCAAGAGATTAAAGCTCTATTCCCTGGAGCACAGGCGAGAAAGATATGCCATAATATTATCTGGAAGATCCTGGAAGGACTGTGTCCCGACTTTGGCATCAAGAGTCACACAAATGCCAGAACCGGACGCCACTGCGTAGTACCAAGGACTCCAAATTTGCCATCAAGATTGGACAAGATATTGTGATAGCCTGGGCTTCAGAGGCCCACAGCTCTTCAATATCCTCCCGAAGAACCTGAGGGACCTGCATGGTGGTAGATGCGGATGTCTTTAAAGTAGGACTGGAAATCTTCCTGTCAGGTGTCCCGGATGAACCAACTTCACGGCAGGATGTGCAGATGAGGGCAGCTGCATCGAACTCTCTCATGCATCAGATGGCGTTTGCTAAATCATCCGTGAGTAAAATCGTGGTAGCAAACCAAATGGCGGTGCCCCAGCATGGCCACAGCTCATTAGCTGAAACTGGAAAATCAAATCAAATCAAAATCAAAATCATATACATATACATATATATATATATATATATATATATATATATATATATATAACATATACATATATATATATATATATACTAACAGTAAAAAATAAATACCGACATGGACATGAACATGAAACACCAAAGAGACGACACAAGAACCACAGGACGGGACATTCGAAGCCCTCAGTCATCAGTCCAGAACCCAATCATCTTCGCAATTTCGGCTGATTAATCTTGAGATTGCTCCGATCTGGGGAGCCCCCAAAGGAAATCTAAGCCAAGCGCATTGATCCCTTGGAAGAAAGCTTCGAATGTATACAACACGAGGACGGAAAACGAACGAAGTACACGAACAAAATACAGAATACATGACACCAATAAGAGTACAAAAACGTAAAACAATAACGGTAAAGATTATAAAAACTAAACAAAACCAGGACGTAGGACAAGGGTCTTTCGACAGGACGAGTTGAGTTGGGGCTTGCTTATGAAGTAGTGCCTAATGCCCGCAGGAGACGAACAAATCGTGTTGCTTCGACGACTGCTGGAATGAAAAGGGCGCCCAGCATTGGCTAGCGGTCACGTGAGAACAAAAGACAGGAGAAAGGGACAGATGAAGAGAGAGAGAAGGTGGACGAGGGAGGAGAGAAAGAGACAGATCGAGGGGACTGGAGGATGAGAGAGATAGAGATAGACGTAGAAGGGGGGGGATAGAGAGGGAAGAAAGGAATGGGAATAAGGGAGAAGAAGAGAGAGAAAGAGAACGATCAAGGTCGTATCAATGCTAGATATATATATATATACATATATATATATCTATATATATATATATATATATATATATATATATATACATATACATATACATAATATATACCTGTATTTCAAAGGGCCGGCCTTGTCACTCTCTGTGTCACGCTGAATATCCCCGAGAACTACGTTAAGGGTACACGTGTCTGTGGAGTGCTCAGCCACTTCCACGTTAATTTCACGAGCAGGCTGTTCCGTGATTCGGATTAACCGGAACCCTCGTCGTCGTAACCGACGGAGTGCTTCCACATATACATATATATATATATATATATAATATATATATATATATATATATCTATATATATATACATGTACATATATATATATATATATATATATATATATATTATATATATATATATATATTATCATATACATATATATATATATATATATATATATATATAAATTACTATACCTATATATATATATATATAATATATATATATATATATATATAACATCTATATATATAATATTATATACATATACACACACACTATAATTATATATACATATATATATATATATATATATTATATATTACATATATATATAACGGGAAGCTTTTAAAATATACAAAACAGACGAAGGCAGGTGAAAACCAACAAACAATTGTATTAGTATTTGCGTTCAGGAAATATAAATAAACAAGTCTTTAACGTTTCGAGCCTACGCTCTTCAACAGAAAGATACACAGAGAGAAAAAAAACACAGAAAGAAGGAGAGAAAAAAAATGCGTGCAGTAACTAACGAATCAACATGGCGATCTGATTTCGGGCCAGAAGTCAAAGATCAAAATGAGACTGAAGAGGTGTGAAGTGGATTGGTCGGACTGGAGATGACGGAAAGCTCGAAGAATGGTGCGTTGGAGACGTAGGGTCGTGGGGGGTGTAAGTGAGGGGAAAAGGGAGGCGGGAGACTACAGGGGCGGGTCGGGGAGAGAGAGCAGATCCACGTCCACGGACCGTGCTCTGGCAAGGGCGGTGTGGATAGTGGTGAGGGGTATCCACGTAGGGTGAAGTGGTGAGGCCATACGTTGAGACTGAGTCTCAAAGTCATGGTCGTCACTACAGAGCCTACGTAGACGGAGGAATTGGGAATAGGGGATGGAAAGCTTGGTGTGGTTCTGGGTGGGAGGAAGAGAAGTTGAGGTATGAGTGTGAGTCTGTGTGTTTTGTAGTGAATGGAGGTGGTAAGAGTGGAGTGAAAAATGCTACACCGAAATGTCGAGGAAGGAGACAAGGTGTTGGAGATAGTGGGAAGTGAAGTGGATGGCTGGATGGAAAGATTGGACGAAGAGAGGAAGGAATCTAGATGTTCACGGGAGAGTGAGGTTGGCACCGATAATGTCGTCAATGTACGACCATATAGTTCAGGAGTGGGACCAGTGGAATTAGAGAATATTTGGGCCTCAACATAGTCAACGAACAGGTTCGCATAGTTGGGGCCCATTCGCGTTCCCCTAGAAAAAAATGTTTTCTACCCCTACGCCAACACACACACTATATAGAACAGTATACACACACACACGTCTCTAAGTAGATTTTTCTCGCCACTTATAAAACATCCAATATTCTTTAAAATAGTCAAACTTTATTCTCGGTCACAAAGAACATCTATACACCCTCACCCACATGATTGACCGATGCCTGACCCGTTGAATTCTTCAGCCACCGGTTCTCAACATACACTGATAACAGTTTTCGCCATGGCTCTTAGGAGCACAGTTCGATTTGTTTTTTGCTCCGCCTCTGTTTCTGTTTTGTTTTTCCAACGGATTTCCTTTTTTCTTCCTGAAGAGAAGACACAATATGGTCCCATTATTCAATCGGATTTTGGTAATTTGTGCCTTTCGAAACACGTGTAGAATGAAATAAAACGATTTCTGTTCAATCTGCGTTCAGCTCCATTTCTTCAATTCACCAATAATGTTTTATTATATATATATATATATATATATATTAAACATATATATATACATATATATATATATATACATATATATATACATATCTATATAATATATATATATATACATATACATATATAGATATATATAATACATATATTATATCTACATATATATATACATATATATATATATACATATATATATATATATACATATATATACATATATAAATATATATATATATATATACATATATATACATATATATATACATATATACATATATATACATATATAATATATATATATGATATATAGATATATATTATATATACATATATATACATACATACATATTATACATATATATATATCTATATATATATATACATATATATACATATATACATATATATAATATATACATATATATACATATATATACATATATATATATATATATATATATACATAATATACATATATATACATTATATATATATATATACATATATATACCTCTATACATATATAGATATATACATATATATACATATATATACTATATATATATACTACTATATATACATATATACATATATATACCTATATATACATATATATATATCTAACATATCCTTAACTCCTTAAAAAAATCCTTAAAAATGTTTAGCCCGAAGGCCGCGGCCATGCTGGGGCACCACCGCTGAATGAGCTACACTAGTTGTGAATCCACCTCTGATACGTGGCACTTGATCAACAAGGAGTTCGATGCTGCTGGCCCGCATCCTGTCTCCTCCTGTCGTGAGGTAGGTTCCATCTGGGACTCCCAACAAGAAGAGATCTAGTTTAGTTTTAAAGAAACCCCCATCCACACCATGTAAGTCTCTCAGGCATTTAGGGAGGATGTTAAGAGCCTGTGTCCTCTGAAACCCAAGCTGTTGCATTATCTGGACCTGTTATTTGATGGTGATGTTGGAATCTTGGCACCACGCAGCGGCGCCCCGTTCTGCGGTTGAGTAACTTTGAATGCCAAAGTTTGGGACAAGACCCTCCAGGATTTTCCAGATGATATCACTGCATATCTCTCCCGCCTCCGCTCTAGGGGAAAGAGGTTTAATACCTTCAGTCTTTCCCAGTAGCTGACATTTTGCATGGAGAACAATTTTCGTTTTGTGTAGCTTCTCTGAATTGCTCGAGTTCGGCTGCTGTTTGTTTTATATTGTGTGGTGTGACAAGTTGGGAGCAGTAGTCCAAGCGGCTGAGGACGAATGTTTTCCCAGGGACCATCAGGTCTCCTTCTCTCTTGTTCTGAAAGTTCGGAGAATCCATCCAGCTAGCCGTCTGCATTTTATCACCAGATAGCAATATGTATTTGAAAGATGCATTATTGCTCATGTCAATGCCCAGGTCACGCACTGATTTTGACTCAGGGATTGCAATTCTTCTGGGCCAGTGTATCCAGTCTTCACGTCATTTACCTTGTGTGCCAAGAGCGCAGGGCCTGGAATTTTACCTGCATTAAACTGCATTTGTTGTCCTCAGCCCCCCTGTATATTGTGTCCAGCTCATGTTGCAGATGCGCATATTTTCAGGGTTTTGTATTGCGTGGGAGACTTTTGTGTCATCCTGCATAGCTAGCACAGGGTGGTCATCGTAGCACCTGAAGGCATGTCTGAAAGGGCCACTATGAACATCAGTGGCCCCAGACATTGCCGTGTGGACACCGCTTGTTATTTGCGTTTCCTTGGAGGTGGCTGAATTGCTCACAACTGCCTGTTTTCTG
>NW_021823755.1:0-21489 GCF_006345805.1 Octopus sinensis | reverse complement strand
AAGATTATCCTCATCATTAAAGCGGCGAGCTGGCAGAATCTGTAGCTCGCCGAGCAAACTGCTTTACTCTCTTACTCTCTTTTACTTGTTTCAGTCATTGACTGCGGCCATGCTGGAGCACGCCTTTAGTCGAGCAAATCGACCCCGGGACTTATTCTTTGTAAGCCCAGTACTTATTCTATCGGTCTCTTTTGCCGAACTCTAAAGTGACGGGGACGTAAACCACCAGCATCGGTTTTTGTCAAGCAATGCTAGGGGGACAAACACAGACACACAACAACACACACACATACATACATAATATACGACAGGCTTCTTTCAGTTTCCGTCTACTACCAAATCACACTCACAGGCATTGGTCGGCCTGGGGCTATAGCAGAAGGACACTTGCCCAAGATGCCACGAGTGGGACTGAACCCGGAACCATGTGGTTGTAAGCAAGCTATTTCGTCCGTCTTTATGTTTTGAGTTCAAATTCCGCCGAGTTCGACTTTGCTTTTCATCCTTTCGGGTGTCAATTAAATTAAGTATCAATTGAGTACTGGGGTCGATGTAATCGACTATCTGCCTTCTCCCCAAATTTCGGGCTATGTGGCAGATGCTCAGGAGCAATAAACACTGGAAATGTGCAGAGAACAACTTCCGCCACATTCCAGGGGGAAAGACTAGAAGTAGTTGTTAGCTTCCGTTACCTAGGTTACCAAGTCAGTTGCGGAGGAGGGCGCGCTGAAAGTGTAGCTGCTAGAATAAGAATAGCCTCGGCAAAGTTCAGAGAGCTCTTACCTCTGCTGGTGACAAAGGGCCTCTCTATCAGAGTAAAAGGTAGACTGTATGACGCATGTGTACGAACAGCGATGCTACATAGCAGTGGCAGATGGGCCGTGACTGCCGAGGATAGGCGTAAGCTCGCAAGGAATGAAGCCAGTATGATCCGATGAATGTGTAATGTCAGTGTGCATACTCGACAGAGTGTAAGTACCTTGAGAGAAAAGTTGGACCTAAGAAGCATCAGATGTGGTGTGCAAGAGAGATGACTGTGCTGGTATGGTCATGTGGCGTGAATGGATGAGGATAGCTGTGTGAAAAAGTGCCACACCCTAGCGATTGAGGGAATCTGTGGAAGAGGTAGACCCAGGAAGACCTGGGATGAAGTGGTGAAGCATGACCTTCGAACTTTAGGCCTCACCGAGGCAATGACTAGTGACCGAAACTTTTGGAAATATGCTGTGCTTGAGAAGATCCCGCAAGCCAAAATGAGACCATAATCTCGTGGCCTATGCCAGGGGCGTAACCAGCCCACTTATGCGTACCTTTCCTTCTTTGGACACTAAGCTCTGCTTGCGAAGACCTGTTGAGGCAAGTGAAATCGAAATCAAATTCGATGACTGGCATCCGTGCTAGTGGGGCGCAAAGAGCACCAACCGAGCATAATCGTTGACAGAGCGGCTAACTGGCTTCCGTGCTGGTTGCACGTAAAAGGTACCATTCGAGCGTGATCATTACCAGCGCCACCTTACTGGCACTTGTGCCAGTGGTGCGTGAAAAAACATTCGTTGCCAGTACCGCCTGACTGGCCCCCGTGCCGGTGGCACGTAAAAACACCCACTACACACTCGGAGTGGTTGGCGTTAGGAAGGGCATCGAGCTGTAGAAACTCTGGCAGATCAAGATTGGAACCTGGTGCAGCCATCTGGTTCGCCAGTCCTCAGTCAAATCGTCCAACCCAAGCTAGCATAGAAAGCGGACGTTAAACGATGATGATGATGATGATATATAAGAGGGATGACCACTAAGTGGACATCCATTACGCTAGATGTAGACCCCATATGGTCTGACCACTAAGAAAAGATTGTTCTCAAGAAAATTCAGCAAACGCCAGAACATAAGCGAGCAAGACAAATGAATAGATGCAAAATATAAAGATTAATCACAAACCCAGTTCCAGATTTTTCAATATGCTAGGCCATTGGTTTTAAATTGATATTAATCTAATTAATATTCAATTTTTCACCCTTATTGTTTAAATTTAAATAACCATGTTCTCTAACCGGCAAGATCCACTGCAGAGAATTATTTTCTGCAGAATTATTTCCCGTATTTTGGCGCGCCAAAACGAAGACTTTTGAAATATAACCCCAAATGTAATTGGTAGAACTATATGCATGTTCAATCTCATGCAGACGTCTCGTGAATAGTTCTGCAAATTATATTTTGCTATGACGATCACACTGGTGAATTGCGGACATTTACGTACGTATTACGTAAGTGGTAACAATGAAATCGGGTTTGTGATTAATCTTTATATTTTGTATCTTTTCATTTGTCTTGCTCGCTTACGTTCTGGCATTTGCTGAATTTTCTTGAGAACAATCTTTTGTTAGTGGTCAGACCATATAGGGTCTACATCTAACATAGTGGATGTCCACTTAGTTGTCACCCACTTATATATATATATGTCATATATATATATATATGTAATATATATATATATATATGTGTGTGTGTGTGTGTGTGTGTATACATACATACATATATATGTATGTGTGTATGTGTGATTGTATCGTGTTTCTGCCTCAACGTGGTTTGATAGCTGATGTTGGTTTGTTTACGTCTCCGTAACTTAGTGGTCTTGTATTGCGGGTAGATTCATTCAGCTGAAACCCTCGAAGGCGGTGCCGCAGTATAGCCTTAGTCTAGACTGAGTTTTATCACAAGGTCAACAATTATATAGTTGCAAATATGTACCGAAAATACGTGCGCAAGACAGCTTCATCTTTATCCATTAAAAAATTCGAACTGGTATTATTCTGGCGTGCCACATGAATTCTCTTTTTCGCTGTCCGGGTTTTAACTGGTCTTTTTAGCATGCAAGGAATCCTGTCAATGGTCTCCTCTTTGTGTATAAAAATATTTTATACACTCATGACTTTTATTTATGCATGCTAACCAGTGGTAGTAAATTATATTTACGATAGTATATATATATATATTATATATATATCACGTGATCCCGTGACCGACCAGAGTATCAGATGTTGCTGCACATCGCTGGTCACAATGCGCTTCGCATTGTTTTAGCCATCAAGTGACGCCACCCCACTGGCTAAGCGAGCAGGCCAACAGAAGAAAGAGGGAAAGAAAGTTGTGGCGAAAGAATACAGCAGGGATCGCCACCACTCTCTGCTGGACATACATACATACGCACATATACATATATATATATATATTTGTGTGTGTGTGTGTGTGTGTGTGTGTGTGTGTGTATTGTATGTATGTATGTATGTATGTATGTATGTATGTATGTATGTATGTATACACATATATACGACGGGCTTCTTTCAGTTTCTGTCTATCAAATCCACTTTAGTCGGCCCGAGGTTATAGCAGATACTTACCCAAGGTGCCAATCCACGCAGTGGGACTGAACCCGGAACGATGGGGTTGGGAACCAAGCTTCTTACCATATAGCCACTCCTGCAGTGGTTAATACGTGGTTAAAGGCCGTGAACTGGCAGAATCGTTAGCACGTCGGACAAAATGTTTAGCGGCGCTTCGTGCGGCTCTTTAAGTTTTGAGTTCAAACGCTGCTTATCATCTCTTCAGAGTCGATAAAATATAGTACCAGCGCAGGAGTGGTATGTAGCTTGCTTACCAACCACATGGTTCCGGGTTCAGTCCCACTGCGTCACATCTTGGGCAAGTGTCTTCTGCTATAGCCTCGGGCCGACCAATGCCTTGTGAGTGGATTTGGTAGACGGAAACTGAAAGAAGCCTGTCGTATATATGTATGTGTGTGTATGTTTGTGTGTCTGTGTTTGTCCCCCTAGCATTGCTTGACAACCGATGCTGGTGTGTTTACGTCCCCGTCACTTAGCGGTTCGGCATAAAGAGACCGATAGAATAAGTACTAGGCTTACAAAGAATAAGTCCCGGGGTCGATTTGCTCGACTAAAGGCGGTGCTCCAGCATGGCCGCAGTCAAATGACTGAAACAAGTAAAAGAGAGAGAAAGAGTCTAGAAGAGTCAAGTCCTAAGGTCGATGTAATCGACTCCCTACCCCCTTAATTCTGCAATAGACCGGTATCCCATTTAGGGGTAATGGTATAGAAACGGTCGCTTATGCGCTATGGATTCGATGTACCTGTTTTTGTGAGTGCTAGGGCTCGAGAAAGGAAAAATTTAGGTTGGTGATGACTAGTGATCTGGTGCTTAAGGTGCTGGACTGAAGACCGACAGGTTGCGGTTTCTGTTTCCAGACCGGGCTTGTTTTGCGCTCTTGAGCGACACATTTCATTTCACGTCTTTGTATTTGATATACAAGATTCCTAATGTGAATACGCGTGTTGAAACACATTTTGCAGATCTGGAGTAGAGAGAGAGAGCATATCATTGATGAGGTTGTGAATGACGACGAATTTTGACAAATCTAGCCGACTGATTGATTGACGAAACGATTAATCAAACGCTCGATTTGTTAATTGTTAATACCGTAAATCTTCAAGTATAGTCCGCCCTTGAGTATAATACGCAGGGGATTTTTAGGAGGCTGTACATCTGAAAAACATCAAATAGAGACACGGACATTGCTCAGAAAATATTTTTCATTTTAACCTCGTATATAGTACGCACTAGGGATTTTGACCTTTAAATTTTGGGAAAAAAATGTGGATTATACTCGAGGATTTACGGTAGTTAATAGTTAAATGGCAAACTAATTGATCTCTAATGATAAAAGAAGTGAAATAGAAGCAGTGCGTGTGTTTATTATTAGCATTATGACCCTCGCGAGGTACAATAAAATTTCATTTCACGTTACTCCAATCCACTTAGTTGAAAATGAGTATTATTAACAGCTAGGAGTCAACTCAGTGATGGACTGGCATTTCTCCCAGGATGTAGTACTGTACTCTCGGTGTCTTCTTATCTCTAATACATCGAGAAAACCTCGTTAAACTCTAGGCTAATGATGTTTTACGTTCGTAAGAGACCTAAGAGCAAATCTCAAAATTTTTGGATAAATTTGCTGTACTTATGGAATAGAGGCTATAGGTAAGTATTTTGTTATCAGCGCATGAGGAGGGGATTATGTCGTGAGAACATATGAGAAGATTGCGTCACTATAAGTTCAAAGAAGTGGTACTTCTGTCAGGAAATTGCAACTTCTGCAAGCTTTTTTATTATTTTTTTTTTACCTCTTTCTTTTTACATTACGTGAGATTAATAACCTGACATAATTTGGTAATTTTCATCAAGGAAGTGTTGAGTATTTTGTTGTCTAAGTGGATTGCAGGAAAGAATGTTAATGGTTTTTAGAATGGTATGTGTGAGAAATTATTATTTTTTCGTTGCAATTTAGGGCATTATCTATCCTTTGCTTTCTATGTATGTGAATAATATTGGAATTTCTGTGTAGTGGTTTGAATCCGCGTTATGATTCAGGGAGAGGGATATGTAGTTTACTGAGGTCAAGTATCTACTTGAAGTTTTTTGGGGCATGGTTGTGTGATTAAGAAGATCGTTTTGCAACATCGTGGTTTCAGTTTCAGTCCCACTGAGCAGTAGCATGGGCAAGTGTCTTCTACTATACCGGGCCTTGTGATTGAATTTGTTAGACTGAAACTGTGCGCAAACCCGTCGTGTTCATATATATATAGCATAATTAATAATATCAGAGTAATAAAGATTTTAGAAATTTTTACTACCAGTGGCCTAGCGTATAGAAAAATTAGTCAATAGACTATATATTATTCATATAAAAAAAAGTGTACATTTAAACACATTAAGAGGTTTCCATCATAAGAATCCCTTACGCTAGAAAGAACTGCTAAAGTCTAAACCACTAATTAGGGATAAAAACTTAAAAACTCGAAGGGAATGAAAAATAAAAACATTTACTATTTCCTGGACCATGGTTTCTGACTTATTTTTGCAAATAAAATAATTTGCTAGGCGAAGTCTTCATCAGCAGGTACACCTAGATTTAACATATAAACACGAGGCCAATCCAGCATGTGCCGCTTGCTTATACATTTTAATTTTTTCAAATCCACCGCGCAAGCACAGTTTTTTGTCGGCAGCAAAAAGATTCCGGCAATTTCTTCGAACGAATCTTCCATAAAGATACATAATCAATAATATTAGGGTAATAAAGATTTTAGAAACTTTTACTACCAGTGGCCTAGCGTATAGAAAAAATTAGTCAATAGACCATATATTATTCATATAAAATACAGTGTACATTTAAACACATTAAGATTTTTGGAAGATTCGTAAGGGATTCCTTTGATGGAAACCTCTAATGTGTTTAAATGTACACTATATTATATATATATATATATATATATATATATATATATATATATATATAATTATTAGAGACAAACCACTATTTTGCAAAACAAACAAGGAAAGACTTAATCAATACATAAATTTTAATAAATAGTCAAAAAAACCGCCACTACAATTGTTCTTGTCTTGATCGACAATCTTCAGGTGGACTTCCAAAAAACAATTGTAGTGGCGGTTTTTTTGACTATTTATTAAAATTTTATGTATTGATAAGTCTTTCCTTGTTTTTTGCAAAATAGTGGTTTTGTCTCTAATAATATTTTATAATATTTACTATAAAATTGGATTTAACCTAAATCTGATTTTTTCCCTGTAAATTTGGATTTATTCCCTAATATTTATTATATATAATATATTATATATATATATATATATATATATATATATATATATATATATATATATATAATATATATAATATATATATATATATATCCTTCGAAACGTTTAGTAGATGAAATCTTAGCGACTGAAGAAGGGATTTTTCGTTGTGCTTATTGTCCTGTATCTCTCCCTTTTTTTTTTGCTTGTCTTGTTCCTTGGTTTGTGTCTATGTGTTTCGTCTCTCTATGTGTTCGACGTCTTTTTGGTGTCCTGTACACATATATGCGTGTATATGTACATGTAGAGGTAGGTACGTACATATATGTTTATATATATGCATATATTCTATTTTATTAACATATATATATATATATATATATAATATTATATATATAATAAATGGCGGTGCCCCAGCATGGCCACAGCTCATAAGCTGAAACTAGAATCAATCAATCAATCAATCATATATATCATATATATATATATATATATATATATATATATATTATATATATATAGGTGAGAAAGTTGGTGTGTGAAAGCACGTGGTTGAATATATAGAAAATAGTAAAAAGTGAAAAAACTACAGAAGGCTTGTTTTAAAAGGTTAAAAATATATATTTGAGTCATTATAACATTCTTCTGACATAATGACTCAAATATATATTTTTTAACCTTTTAAAACAAGCCTTCTGTAGTTTTTTCCACTTTTTACTATTTTCTATATATATATATATATATATACATATATATATATATACCTATGAATTACAAATCTACACGAAGCGTAAGGATGCATAAAAGCATACACCTGCTAGAAATAAGTGCTAAAGTCTTAATTAAGCCACCGTACAGCACCAAGATAATAGAGAAATAAAAATAGGCGAAGAAACGGAAAGAATTAATACATCCAAAAGCACAACTATAAAAGATTATGCAGTTTAGGACATATACATAACCTGGGTTTCGACTTTTGGGAGATTTAATCCTTAAGCCTCTTCAGTGTGGACCACCGAGTAAAAATTCGAGGCCGTCATGTTAAACTCCGCTCGTGCACTGGATTTGTTTTGCGCCAAAAACACAGCACACGGTTTTGACGCAAAACAAAAATCATACACTAGCGCAGTTTAACGTGGCGGCCTCGAATTTTTACTCGGTGGTCCACACTGAAGAGGCTTAAGGATTAAATCTTCCAAAAGCCAAACCCGGGTATGGGAATGTCCTAAACTGCATAATCTTTTATAGTTGTGCTTTTGGATGTATCAATTATTTCCGTTTCTTCGCCTACTGTAATTTCTTTGTTATCTTGGTGCTGTACGGAGGTTTAATTAAGACTTTAGCTCTTATTTCTAGCAGGTGCATGCTTTTATGCATCCTTACGTTTCGTGTAGATTTGTAATTCATAACTAAATAATGCTATTTGCCTGCGGACCCCCTATGTTACTACTGTTGATACCATCAATTTTAAATTTTATCCCCAGATGATATTCACAGTAGTGACATCTTAGTGTTTGAATGTTCAGTTTATATATACATATATACATATATATAGAGAGAGAGTTAAACCAAACATGAAAACACAAAGAGAAAACACAAAAACGCGAGGACGTGGAGCAAGTATAATGTTATTGGACGCTCAGGAAAGGAAAGAAGGAGGGTTTAACGTTTCGAGCGGAGCTCTTCGTCAGAAACATAAGAAAAGGAAAGATCCAAGGAAGGGAAGACGAAGGTAAAAAATCGCCAACGGTAACACACCCGTCATATATTATATATATATTATATATATATATATATATATATATATATATATATATATATATATATTCAAAATTATAAGGAATGGCCATAATAGGACATTCGACTCACTAGAAAGAGCAGCCAAACTCAAACCGCTAAAAGTTGTAATTCTGAAATTGAAAGAGAAATAAAACGTTTACCCCTTTCATCTCTGGACTATGCATATTTTCGGCAAAACTTTGGTAAAACAAATTAATTAAATTAAATAAAATGTATTTACAACTGGCGTGCCTCGTCAGCAGAGAAGCCAAGGGCGAGTATATATCCACGAGGCGATAGTAAGGAAGCCTCGTCCATATATATATATATATATATATAATATATATATATATATATATATATAGTGCTCCAGCATGATCGCAGCTGTATGGCTGAAACGATTAAAAGAATAAAAACACCTGTTGTTATTTTCTTGTTTTTATTTGTAATTCTGTAACATTTTCTCCGTTTTTTTGGGGTCTTTGTTGTCGTACACATTTGCATGCTTTCTCCCCAAAAATGTGATGCTCTTAGCTTAGATTTTTGGGGGGGCCAACAAAATTTGAACAGTCTAGAGTGTAACCGGTCGACACTGTAAGGATGATCTGAATACTTGATTGATGAGGGAAGGCTGCGAAGGACCCGTTCGTGTCTGTCTTTTTGTTGTTTTTTCTGTCCGTCTTTGTATCATCTGTCTGCCCGGATGTTTTAGTGTCGTCTGTTGCGTTCTTGTTCCATTTTTGGGATTTATATACGTACATACATACGTACATACATACATACGTACATACATACATACATACATACGTACATACATACGTACATACATACATACATACATACATACATACATACATAAATGCATGCATACATACATGCATACATATACACACACACACACTATCTATATATATATATATATATATATATATATATATATATATAATATCTATATATATATATATTAGAAATATTAAAATTACTAAGTCTCTCTAAAGGAGATTACGGCAGCGTTACTGGATATTAATAGTTATCGCCATACTAATATGGTAGTCTAAATATAAGACTAAAGCTGTCGCTGATTAGCTCAAGAGGCCACCGCCTCTAGCTAGCTATATGACACACGAACCTGCGTCCATGTCTGCAGATGTCTGACTAGCAAGGTGAAGCGGCTGACCTCCCCTGTTCGAAGGTTGTAATGGCGCAGTTTGATAACATGTGTTCGTGTGTCATAGCTAGCTAGAGGCGGTGGCCTCTTGAGCTAATCAGCGACAGCGTTAGTCTTATATTTAGACTACCATATTAGTATGGCGATAACTATTAATATATATATATATCCCCTAAGTTCGTTTACGGGAAACGCTTTTGAGTACGCACATAAAAGCTCCTATATTATTATGTCGGCTACGGCTCAGTAATTCCAAACTGCAACGGCAGTTTTATAGGTTCGTACCGAGCTGTGCCGATATAACGTAGGAAAGGCGGCGAGCTGGCAGAGACGTTAGCACGCCGGGCGAAGTGCTTCGCGGTATTTCGCCCGTCGCTACGTTCTGAGTTCAAATTCTGCCGAGGTCGACTTTGCCTTTCATCCTTTCGGGATCGATAAATTAAGTACCAGTTACGCACTGGGGTCGATGTAATCGACTTAATCTGTTTGTCTGTTCTTGTTTGTCCCCTCTACGTTTAGCCCCTTGTGGGTAATAAAGAAACAGATATAACGTAGGATAAATATAGCAACAATACTATTAACCTAAGGGTGGAATTTATAGATATTTTAACGTATCTCAACGCACGTTTCCACAAAACACATGTTTTTTGTGACTATAATCCGCATTCATAAGTGAGGATTATGGTCACAAAACACATGTGACTTGTGGAAACGTGCGTAGCGATGCATTAAAATATTGATAGATTCCATATCCTTCTGTGTCTGTTTTCTGTTTGTGCATTTCTGATTACTCTCTCTCTTTTACTCTTTTACTTGTTTCAGTCATTTGACTGCGGCCATGCTGGAGCACCGCCTTTAGTCGAGCAAATCGACCCCGGGACTTATTCTTTGTAAGCCCATACTTATTCTAATCGGTCTCTTTTGCCGAACCGCTAAGTGACGGGACGTACTACACACCCAGCATCGGTTGTCAAGCAATGCTAGGGGGACAAACACAGACATATACACACACACTTATATATATATACATATATACGAGAGGCTTCTTTCAGTTTCCGCCTACCAAATCCACTCACAAGGCATTGGTCGACCCGGGGCTATAGCAGAAGACACTTGCCCAAGATGCCACGCAGTGGGACTGAACCCGGAACCATGTGGCTGGTTAGCAAGCTATTTACCACACAGCCACTCCTGCGCCTATATTAGTTTTTTAATTTTTATATATGTATATGTATAATTAGAAAATGGAGAAAACTTTAGATCAGCCAATAAATTGGATCACATCTGTAGCTTTTTTATTATTTAATACAAAACATTACATAACATAACATTTATGTGACATAACAATTCTTACGGCCTATTCCGCTCCCGATGTCAGTTTTTGCCTACCGACTTCGAAGCTCTATGATGGAAGATTGTATGATTTTAATATATCAGACCTCTAGGCTATGTTTTCTTTCCTATTTTCTCTTCTTTTTGTTTATTTTTGGGACGCTTTGTATTCACTCTGATGAAATCCTATGTTCTAGTTCGAATATCCTATGAAGATAAAGAAATTATATTCGCATATATATATATATATATATAATATTATATATATAGATATATATAATATATATATATATATATAGATATATATATATATATATATATATATATATATATATATATATATATGTATATATATATATATATATATGTATATATATATATATATAATATATATATATATATATATATATATATAGATAATATTATATATATATATATACAGAGAAAATGGAGAAACAAATTCATTCGAATATCAACTTACGGATATTACAATTTCACATTATTTATTAATTATACAAATGGGAACATCAAAATTGAACAAAACAATATACAAAAAACAATATGTAATATAATAATAAAAATAAAAATAATACAAATAAACTGCTCTTTACAGCTGTTTCAGCCTATGGTCAAGAGTCAATTCAACTTATATTGCCTATAGATCCCAGTATTATATAGTTCTAGGCATTAAAAATTATACTTGTATGCTTAATAACCAAAGGCCTCCCCAGAGGATATAAATAACTAGAAAAGTATAATAATAATATTGATATATAAAACATGTACTTTCATAACCTCTATCATATTTTGTGTGTGTGTATATATATATATATATATATAAATACTACTAATATAGGATGAAGTTTTTTTCTCTACAGAAAAAAATTCCATCAAGAAATGTGGCAGCATATTAAAATACCTTTACGGTTAAAATTATAAACAACTTATATGTAAGGGCTAAAGAAAATTATTTCAAAGCCAGTATGCTGATGATAGACTATTAAATCGTTAATTTCCACATATAATCTACTCGCTACAGCAAAAAAAAAATCGAAGAACTGAAGTCGGGCAAACTGACCGTTAGAATTTCTAAATTTCGTTATCTCTATATTGAATCAATTTCGGAATTAATCTCATAAAAGATTTATTCGTCTTCAGTAGAGCTTACGAGAGAATATAAATAAGATACTTACATGCGCCCATGGAAAAAGCCGAAGCAAAAAACATGAGTACACTTAAGTACCCCAGTTATATCTAAAAATAAAACTTCTTTGGTCAGCCTCAGTACAACGTGTTGACTGTTAGAAATTGACGATTTAATAGTCTATGATCAGCATATTGGCTTTGAAATAATTTTCTTTAGCCCTTACTTATAAGTTGTTTATAATTTTAACCGTAAAGGTATTTTAATATGCTGCCACATTTCTTGATGGAATCTTTTTCTATAGAGAAAAAAACTTCATCCTATATTAGTAGTAGACTTATTACTACTCGCTATAGGGACTGGTAACCACTATAACCTGTGGTGGCAAGCAGTCAACACGTTGTACTGAGGCTGACCAAAGAAGTTTTATTTTTAGATATAACTGGGGTACTTAAGTGTACTCATGTTTTTTGCTTCGTATTTTTTTCCATGGGCGCATGTAAGTATCTTATTTATATTCTCTCGTAAGCTCTACTGAAGACGAATAAATCTTTTATGAGATTAATTCCGAAGTTGATTCAATATAGAGATAACGAAATTTAGAAATTCTAACATTCAGTTTGCCCGACTTCAGTTCTTCGATTTTTTTTTGCTGTAGCGAGTAGACTATATGTGGAAATTGACGATTTAATAGTCTATCATCAGCATATTGGCTTTGAAATATTTTCTTTAGCCCTTACTTATTAGTTATATATATATATATATATATATATATATATATATATATATATATAATATATAATATATATATATAATAATAATAAAATATTAGGGAGTAAATCCAAACTTACAGGGAAAAATTAGATTTAGGATTAATCTAATTTTATAGTATAAATAATATATTATATAAACAAATAAATAAATAATAATAAATATATATATATATTTAAAATTTATAAGTGTTAATTTATTAATTAAATAATTTTTAAAATTTTAACTTTAATTTAAAATTTTAATGGGACATATATATTTTATATTTTATATTTTTTTTTATTTTTAATTAATTTTATTTCTACGTATTGGTTATGATTTGTCACTGTTTGATTTGCCTAATAGTGGTTTTATCTCTAATTTAATATAATATAATATCATATATATATATATATATATATAGATATATATATATATATCTATATATATATATATATATATATATTATATATATATATATATATATATATATATATATATATATATATATATATATATATATATATATTATATATATATATATATATGTACATACATATATACATATAAAACAAGTCTTTCACGTTTCGAGCCTACGCTCTTCAACAGAAAGATACACAGAAAAGAAACACGAGAGAAACAAGGAGAGAAAAAAAATGCGTGCAGAAGCTAGCGATTCAACATGGCGATTCTGGCCAGAAGTCAGAGACCAAACATGAGACGCAAAACCGAAAATAGGGGAGATAACAGGGTCAAATGACTTCGCCCCAACATAAGGGTGCGTGTGTGTATGAGAGAGTATATGGTGCGTATGAAAGGTCTGGACGTGTGTATGTATGTTGTATGATGTGATGTGTAATGTCGTATGGTGTAGTGTAGAGAGGGGAGATGAGGTGGAGAGTGAGATATACATACACACATATATCTTATACATATATAATATAATATAGATATATACATATATATATATACATACATATATACATATATATGATATATATATATATATATATGTATGTATATATATATAATATATATTTAATATATATATATATATCATACATACATACAATATATATATATAGATATATATATATATATATATATAGATATATATAGAATATATATACATACATACATACATACATACATTACATACATCATACACATAGCGTGGAGGCCCAATGGCAGCGGATTTGCAGTCGTGGGATCGCGATTTCGATTCCCAGACCAGGCGTTGTGAGTGTTTATTGAGCGAAAACACCTAAAGCTCCACGGTGCTCCGGGAGTGGTGGCAAATCCTGCTGTACTCTTTTACCACAACTTTCTCTCACTCTTTCTTTCTGTTTCACCTGTATTTTAATGGGCCAGCTTTGTCACACTGTGTCACGCTGAATCTCCCCGAGAATTACGTTAAGAGTATACGTGTCTGTGGAGTGCTCAGCCACTTGCGCGTTAATTTCACGAGCAGACTGTTCCGTTAATCGAATCAACTGGAACCGTCGTCGTTGTAACCGACAGATTGCCATGACATACATACGTACATACATACATACATACATACATACATACATGCATGCATGCATGTACACATCTATACATCAGTCCATTAGCAGACGGGCTTCTTCCAGTTTCCGTCTACCAAATTCACTCACAAGGCTTTTGTCGGCCCAAGGGTATGGAAGAAGATACTTGCCAAATGTGCCACGCAGTGGGACTGAACCCAGAACCATGTGGTTTGTGACATATTTGAACCTCTATAGGCAAATTCAACTTGAGTTTATGCTTAAACAGTGCTTGGCATTGATACGAATGAATTTCTCTTGATCTGGAAGTCTAATAGCGGAACTCAGTCAATATTGTGTGTGTGTGTGTGTGTGTATTTACGGTCCCTGAACTTAGCGGTTCGGCGATTGGTGGCACTCCGTCGGTTGCAACGACGCTGGTTCCAGTTGATCCGATCAACGGAACAGCTTGTTCGTGAAATTAACGTGCAAGTGGCTGAGCACTCCACAGACACGTGTACCCTTAATGAAGTTCTCGGGGAGATCCAGCGTGACACTGTGTGATAAGGCTGGCCCCTTTGAAATACAGGTACAACAGAAACAGGAAAGAAGGAGAGAATATTGTGGTGAAAGAATACAGCAGAGTTCACCACCACCCTCCTCTGGCGGAGCCTCGTGGAACTTCAGGTGTTTTCGCTCAATAAACACTCACAACGCCCGGTCTGGGAATCGAAACCGCGATCCTACGACCCTGAGTCCGCTGCCCTAACCACTAGGCCATTGCGCCTCCGCTTCAGCAGTAGTAGACTGATAGAGACTAGACTTAAGAAATAAGACCTGGAGTCAATTTGTCCGACTAAAACCCTTCAAGGCGATGCTCCAGCATGGCCGCAGTCGGATGACTGAAGGAAGTAATAGAGTAGGCGCAGTCGTGGCTGTGTGGTGAGAAGCTTGCTTTCCAAGTACTAGGCTTACAAAGAATAAGTCCTGGGCCGCAGTCAAATGACTGAAATAAGTAAAAGAAGATAAAAAAGAAATGATTCTCTTATTTCCCCTCCCCGGAAAACTTAAAACTTTTCGTGAAGTCACCGAGGGGTTGCTCAAATTGCTAGAAATAGCAGCCAAACTTACTTATGGTCTGAAAACAGTAATTTGGGTCTGAAAAAAAACTAAAAAAAAAGCAAAAAAAAAAGAAAACGAAATAATATTAGTGGAATGTGTTGTACCCCGGGTGGGGTATGCTTAGTCAAGGATGACTTAGTGTTAACAACAGTTGGTAACATCAGCAAGATCACCACCACCACAACCACCGCCACCACCATCACCGTTATCATCATCATCATCATCATCATCATCATCATCATCTTACTACTACTACTACTACCACCACCACCACCACTACTACTACTACTAACTACTACTACTACTACTACTACTGCTGCGGCTACTACTACTACTACTACTACTACTACTACTACTACTACTACTACTACTACTACTACTACTACTACTACTTCTACTACTACTACTATTACTTCTTCTACTACTACTACTACTACTACTACTACCGGCCACGTGCCTAGTTTCTTCTATGTGTGGCATTATTCAGTAGTATGTAAACAGCAGAGCAGACAGGACAGAAAGTGAGTGCTACTTTCGGAGTCGTATTAATCATTAGTAATTTGCGTAGGCGGCGAGCTGGCAGAAACGTTAGCACGCCGGGCGAAATGCTTAGCAGTATTTCATCTACCGCTACGTTCTGAGTTCAAATTCTGCCGAGGTCGTCTTTACCTTTCATCCTTTCGGGGTCGATTAAATAAGTACCAGTTACGCACTGGGGGTCGATATAATCGACTTAATCCGTTTGTCTGTCCTTGTTTGTCCTCTGTGTGTTTAGCCCCTTTTTTTATTTTATTTTATTTTATCTAGTTTCAGCTCACGAGCTGTGGCCATGCTGGGGCACCGCCATTTTGGTGAAAGAATACAGCAGGGATCACCACTCCCTGCCGGAGCCTCGTGGAGCTTTTAGGTGTTTTCGCTCAAAAAACACTCACAACGCCCGGTCTGGGAATCGAAACCGCGATCCTACGACCACGAGTCCGCTACCCTAACCACTGGGCCATTGCACCTCCTTGTGGCTAGTAAAGAAATAGGTATTTCGTCTATCTTTACATTCTGAGTTCAAATTCTGCCGATATCGACTTTGCCTTTCATCTGTTCGGGGTCGATAAATTAAGTATCAGTTACACACTAGGGTCGATGTAATCGACTTAATTCCTTTGTCTGACCTTGTTTGCCCCCTCTATGTTTAGCCCCTTGTGGGCAATAAAGAAATAAGAAACGTTAGCACACCGGGTGAAATGCTTAACGGTATTTCGTCTGTCTTTACATTCTGAGTTCAAATTCCGCCGAGGTCGATTTTGCCTTTCATCCTTTCGGGGTCGATAAATTAAGTACCAGTCACGCACTGGGGTCGATGTAATCGACTTAATACCTATGTCTGTCCTTGTTTGTCTCCTCTGTGTTTAGCCCCTTGTGGGTAATAAAAAAAAAATAGGTATTTCGTCTGTCTTTACGTTCTGAGTTCAAATTCCGCCGAGGTCGACTTTGCCTTTCATCCTTTCGGGGTCGATAAATTAAGTACCAGTTACAAACTGGGGTCGATGTAATCGACTTAATACCTATGTCTGTCCTTGTTTGTCCCCTCTATGTTAGAGCCCTATGTTTATGGGCAATAAAGAAATAGGTATGATGCGGTCTGTCTTTACGTTCTGAGTTCAAATTCCGCCAAGGTCGATTTTGCCTTTCATCCCTTTCGGGGTCGATAAATTAAGTACCATCACGCACTGGGGTCGATGTAATCGACTTAATACCTATGTCTGTCCTTGTTTGTCCCCTCTGTGTTTAGCCCCTTGTGGGTAATAAAAAAAAAATAGGTATTTCGTCTGTCTTTACGTTCTGAGTTCAAATTCCGCCGACGTCGACTTTGCCTTTCATCCTTTCGGGGTCGATAAATTAAGTACCAGTTACGAACTGGGTCGATGTAATCGACTTAATACCTATGTCTGTCCTTGTTTGTCCCCTCTATGTTTAGCCCCTATGTTTATGGGCAATAAAGAAATAGGTATTTCGTCTGTCTTTACGTTCTGAGTTCAAATTCCGCCAAGGTCGATTTTGCCTTTCATCCTTTCGCAGTCGATAAAAATAAGTACCAGTTGCGTACTGAGGTCGATCTAATCGACTGCCCCCCCCCCCCTCCAAAATTTCGGGCCTTGTGCCTACCTAGAGCAGAAAAAATGTATTCGGTATGTAAACAGAGCAGAACAACAGACAGGGCAGAAAGAGATTGCTACATTCCGTTCGTTTTAATCATTGGCAATCTGCGTAGGCGGTGCCAGGCGTCTGTCATCTCGTTCCTTTAGAGATCGAAAAAGCATTTCAAAAATGTTAATCTCAAGGCTACTGCATCCTGTCAACTGCCCTTCTATTGTTGCCGTTTGGGGTTCCGATAGCATGTCACTTAACCTACTATCAAAGGCCATAACTTCAGCTAGGACTCTTTTATCATTATTTTTTTTATTATTTGTTTCAGTCATTAGTCTGCGGCCTTGTTGGAGCACACGCCTTAAGGAATTTTAGAAGAACAAATCTACCACAGCATTAAGTATTATCTTTCTTGTAAGCCTTTATTATTTTCTTTTCCTGTTTTCGCCAAACCGCTAAGGTACGGGACCGTAAACATACCAGCTTCGTTTGTCAAGCGGTGTTGAAATACACACGCGCACGCACGCACGCACACACACACACACACACACACACACACACACACACACACAACACACACACACACATACACACACACACACACACACACACAGAAGGTTGGATTAAGACCCATTGAGGCCCTAAGCACTTAAAAGATTCAGGTGGCACCTCATAAAAGATTATGTAATTCAAAATATAAACAATAACAAACCATAAAATAAATTTTTATTTATCAAAACGATACAAAACAAAAAGATGGAATATAAATGTTTATTTTTGTATACTTCCTCTTTATTTATATTTGAAAAGTTTCCTCCTACCTTTTTGAATTGCAAAGTCTTTGATCAGATCCTCAAAATTAATCTTAGGTAGCACATCTGGGATCTTTTCTAAAAGATGGACAGAATTTTCTACTTAACTAAATAATTTGAAACTTCGTATACTGGTAGAATGTGTCAAAAGAAAACATTAATTTCAATTAGTTTTTTTTGAGAAAAATGTATTTTGTAACTTTTACGTAGTTTAATTCTTCGAATTTTAACCAATCGTATTCTCTGTTTTATCCTGTTCTATCCTGTTCGCTAACGATTCTGCCAACTCATCGTCTTTTGCTGCCTTAGTAATAAGAACCCTTTCTACCAAAGACACGAGGCCTAAAATTTGGTGGGAGGGACCTAGATGATTACATCGACCCCAATGCTCAACTAGTACTTATTTCATTGACCCCGAAAAAATAAAAGGAAAAGTCTACCGCGGCGGAATTTGAACTCAGAACGTATGACCGGGAGAAATGCCGCGAAGTATTTTGTTCTACGTGCTAACAATTCTGTCAAGGGTTGTTTGTTATAGACAAAATCACCGTGATCGCCTTGACCGACCAGGCTATCAGATGTTGCTACACATCGCTGGTCACAATGCGCTTCGCATTGTTTTAGCCTTCAAATGACGCCACCCCGCTGGCTAAGCGTGCCGGTCAACAGAAGAAAGAGTGAGAGAAGTTGTGGCGAATGAGTTCAGCAGGGATCGCCACCACCCCCTGCCGGAGCCTCGTGGTTCTTTAGGTGTTTTCGCTCAATAAACACTCACAATGCCCGGTCTGAAAATCGAAACCGCGATCCTACAACCGCGAGTCCGCTGCCCTAACCACTGGGCCATTGCACCTCCACTATAGATAAAATATATTGAGTAATATATATTTTCGCCCCTTTACGATTTCAATTCATATTCCGAGAAAAGATTATATGTTTGTCGATAAAAGAAACTGTGAAGTGTTAGTGTTAAAGTTCAAATTTTAATTCCCACGCAAAATTTATCGTTTTGTACTTATTTTAGAAATTAGTAATTTTACGCTGAACCCTCTCGGAAATGTCTCAGTCCCAAAGCATCCTGTTTACATTTTATACTTATTTAGGAAATAAGTTTAATTATGCATACCGCCTCCAATTGTATTCAATCTTCTTTTCCTCCTCGTTCTGTCTGTCTGTCTCTCTCTCACACACACATCAATATGCGTATATATAGGTCTGATCAAAAAGTATCGGAACTGTTGCTATAGTTACGGAGCTAAAGTACGCTGAGTAAAATCGCTTGGCACAGACTGGCCTTAAACTCTGTCGCACATGCATATTAAGTCATAACGTTCCCGCTCGCTTCCGTTGTTAATTGCACTGTTTGGAAGTAACGAGTGTAAAGTGAGGACTTCTCTAAATGAAGATTGGTTTTCTGCTGTACGGGATCTCATTGGTTGTGGCGAGGAAGGCGAAAACTTTATGAAAACAGTCATAACAAATGACGAATCATGAGTCTGTGGCTATGACACCGAAACCAAGGCAAAAATCACACCCGATTTAGAAGGAACAAGATTTGAAGACGTTGAGGAAATCTAAGAGAATGTGATGATGAAGCTGTTCGCTATTAGTTAGTTAGTTAGTTAATTTTTGGCTCAAAAGCAAAAAGCAAGGCCATGTAGGGGGACATGGAGTTAAGTACAGGGTGGTGTTCATGTAAAGAGTTCAGGCCACTTGAGGTCAAGGGAGACTTTGAACAAAGCGGTCGTCGGCATCTTCACCATCTCGTCTGGCAGCTTGTTCCGCGGATCCGCAACCCGGACGGAGAAAGCTCCTCTCCTTCGATTGAGACGAAATCGTCGCAGGTAGAGCTTTTCGGAATGACCCCGCAGCCGACGCTCTTGGAGCAGGAGTGAAGAACAGCTCTTTCGAGAGGTTACACTTTCCGCTTATGATGTTGTGAGCGAGAATGAGATCACCACGGCGGCGGCGTTTTTCTAGAGAATAAAGGTCGAGCGTCTTCAGCCTTTCTTCATAAGACAAATTCTTGAGACCATGAACCATGCTATTGCAACAGAGGAGTTCCAGGAGTTCCAGCAATGCTTCCGTCAATGGAAACGACGCTGGATAAAGCGCGTGGATTCAGAAGGGGACTACTTCGAAGGAGATTGAATACCGAATTGATATATGTTGTTGCTTACTTATTATAGCACCGGTTCCTATACCTTTTGATCAGGCTTCGTATGTCTTTTATCTTTTACTTATTTCACTCACTGGCACAGTGGTTAGGGCAGCGGACTCGCGGTCGTAGGATCGCGGTTTCGATTCCCAGACCGGACATTGTGAGTGTTATATGAGCGAAAACACCTAAAGCTCTACGAGCTCGCTCGGCAGGGGTGGGTGGTGGTGAACCCTGTTGCACTCTTTCACCACAACTTTCTCTCACTATTTCTTCCTGTTTCTGTTGTACCTGTATTTCAAAGGGCCAGCTTTATAACACTCTGTGCCACGCTGAATCTCCCCGAGAACTACGTTAAGGGTACACGTGTCTCTGAAGTGCTCAGCCACTTGCACGTTAATAAATGAGTTGCGACGTCACAGGTGCCAGGCTGATCGGCCTTGCCTTACCTTGGATAACATCGGTGGCGTGGAGAGGGAGGCTGGTATGCGTGGGCGACTGCTGGTCTTCCATAAACAATTTGCCCAGACGTGTGCCTCGGAGGGTAAATTTCTAGGTGCAATCACCCATGGTCATTCATGACCGAAGGCACTACATACAACAATTTCAGTCACTGGACTGCGGTCAGCTCGGGGGCACTGCTTTTAAAGGGTTTTTAGTCGAACAGATCGGCCACAGTATTTATCTTTTAACTTTTGATACTTATTCCAGCAGTCTGTATAGGGGGATGTAAACAAACCAGCACCAGTTGTCAAACGGTGGTGGCGGATAAATACGAAGACATACAGAAATAGATGTGTATACACACACACACATACGCAACACCACACGAAGGCGCGTGGATTAGTGGGTTAGGGTATTCAGCTCACGATCGTAAGGTTGTGAGTTCGATTCCCGTGGTGCGTTGTGGT